>NC_012871.2:41430282-41512053 GCF_000003195.3 Sorghum bicolor
TTTTTGGCGCCGACATGTGGGCCATGCCCTGTAATCGCACACACCTCTTCGCTCAGACACATCTCGTCAAATCAAAAAAAAAAAAGAAGCTAAGTCTGCCTATGCCCTGTCTTGCTCCTCGCAGCGGCCTCCAGCCCTCCATCGAGTACGCCGCCGGCTAGCCCCTACCTCGCCTCGCCGCGATGTGCCATCCATCCCATCGATTAGTGCTTATCGAGCCGTCTGGCGGCTCCGTGCTCTCGCCGCACCCAGCATCCTTCCAAATCCCTTCCCGAACTCACCTCCTCGAACCCTAGGGCCACAACACACCTTGTTGCCTCCACCTGAATCTTTGTAGCGAGACGGCGGCTGCAGACCATAGTCCTGTTGAGGATGAGACGCGTGACCTTGGTGAGACTGGAGATCCAGATGCCCCGTCTTCCCTGGTAGGCGGGATTGGACCCCACGACGGGCCAGCTCCCAGCGGCGTTCGAGCTGTTAGGTTGATCTCAGGCCCAGCCCAACGGCTGGGGCCTCTTTCCCCCTGGATCGCGCCCTGATCGGGGGCGCCCAACCGATCCATGGTTGGTGGGCCCCCGACGCGCTGCGCTATAAAAACAGGAGTGGGGGCCGCAGGCACGATATCCTAAGTTCGCCGTGCACACAACCCACTCGACAAACCCTAGGCCATCCGATCGGCTCGCGCAGTGGCGTCGGGAAGCACCACCGCGTCGCCTCCGTTCCACTCCTTCCCCGTCGTCGTCGGGCAGTGCCGCTGGAGGCCCGAAGGTCACCGTGATCTACATCGGCGCGACACCAACACCTTCGCCATGGACCCCTCCGGATCTGCTCCCGCCGCCAACGACGGTCGAAATCCTAAACTCCTGATCTACGTGTTTCTACTCAGTTGTAATAGATCTACTTAGTTGTAAAGTTGTACATACATGTATCACTGTTTACTGCTATATGTTATTTGTACCCCGACTCGATACACTGCTAGTAGATCCTGTTTCTATCAATGGTATCGGCCGATCTAGTAGTAGATCGGGACTCGGGGACCACCCAGCAAGCACAGCAAGTAAGAGGGGATTTTTTTTTTCAAAATCCTAAACCTAACTCAGTCAAAACCGAGACCACCCTAACCCTAACGCCCAGATCCAAACGAGCACAGATCGGGGAAAGGGACACCTAACCCTAGTAAGCACAAGAAACATAGCAGAGAAATCCAGATCGAGAAAAAAAAGAGCAAGTCTCGGCGAGAAAAACAACCCCGCATGGGGGCCAAGCGCAGGGCACCCTCGCGACTCCCATCGACGGCGGCGCGCTCACCCATCACGGGGAGCGCGCGCTCCGGCGATAGGGCCCGCGGGGCGCCACCTCCTCCGGCCGCCAAGGCCCGTGCAGTGCGGCTCCACTGCTGCTCGGCGCGGTGCGGCCTGGAGAAGAAGCAAGGCGATGGCGGCTCCCTGTGCGCGGCACGGCGCAAGACGGAGCAAGAGCGCCGGCGGCGGCTCCCTGCCGACCGGCGCGCTGGAGAGAAAACGCAGAGAGAGGAGAGAGAGAGGGCGACGGCGCCAGAGCTAGCAAGAGAAATGGGTTAGGGTTTCACTGCCTACCGGCCAAGGGGCCTTTTTGTCCACCCGAGATCAAAGGAGAGCCACTGGATCAAGATCAACGGCCAGAATTTGTTTGGATCAAATTGAGCCCAGGCGGGTTTCGGCGCTGGGCCGAATTCGCGCTGCCGGCCCAGGTAGCGGCCTGGCTGGGCGCGCCCACTCCAGCGCGAAATGGGCTAGGCCAAAACTAAGTCCCTGGGCCGCCAGCCGAAGCAAAAAAAAAAACACCGGCTGGGCCTGGGCGCTGCGCGCTGCTGGGCCAGCATCAGTGCCCGAACTGGACCGCGAGTGGCCGTGGGCCGAATGATTGGCCGCGGCCTGTTTAAGCATAGTAACTCCCTTTTATATTCCATTTGATTTTCAGAAGCTTTTAAATAATTGTTTTGCTCAGTTTTAAATTCTATTTAATTTGCACCAACGTGTATATTATTTAGAAAGCACAGTCAGCAAGTTATGCTTCTGAAAACAGTAAGTAAATTAACGTTTTCCGCTGCGCAAGTTATTTTTCGTTCTCATATTAAATTGAACCAACGGGATATTTAATTTGAGACATGAGTTTTAAAGCCTAGAATTTTTGTGATATTGTTATTTTTGACCAACGTTAATAATAGCAATATTGCAAATTCCAAGTTCTAATTTTATGCATTTATTCTATTCTGCCCAACGGTGATTAGAATTTATGTAGAGAGTTAATTTTTGTATATCTTGATTTTGACCAACGTTAAATTAAGATATGCAATTATTTTTCCTAGATTTAATGTTGATGTTCTCACTTTTTTTCTCATGTTTAATTTCAGACCAAGCGCTGAATGCGATGCACTTCATTAGTGCAATTCCAAAGCTCACGGGACAGAACTATGTTCTGTGGCGCGAGGAACTTGATGCTGCTCTAGCACTTGCTGAGATAGATTTGGCTCTTCAGGAGCCAAAGCCCACTGAGCCAGAGGAGCCCGAAAGGGCTCAGAATGAGACCGATGAAGCTTTTGCTAATCGGAAGCGAGACTTTGCTCCCATCAGAGCAAAGTATGATCTTGAGAAGTACAAGTGGGAAAAGTCAAACCGCAAGTGCAAGATTGTCATCAAGAAAACCATCACAGAGGGCCTAAGAGGTGCCATCCCAGAATGTGAGACAGCAAAAGAATACCTTGAGAAAGTGAAGAATCAGTTTACTGGTTCCACCAAGGCTCATGCTTCCACCCTAATCCAGAAACTCACTAACATGAGGTTCACAGGGGGAAGTGTGAGAGAGCACATTCTGAGCATGAGCACCATGGCAGCCAAGTTAGAGAAGCTAAAGATGCCCCTCGCTGATGGTTTCCTCATTCACCTAGCTCTAAACTCACTTCCTAAAGAGTATGAGACATTTGTTGTTAACTACAACACACAGCTAGAGGAGTGGGATTTAGAGAAGGTGATTGCTATGTGTGTGCAAGAGGAAGAAAGGCTCAAAATGCAAATGGTGGTTCTGTGAACTTTGTGAAAGGAAAGAACAAGAAGCCATTCTACAACAAGAAAGCTCCAGATGCCTCCACCACCCAGAACAAGGGAGGAAGCTCTTCACAGCCCAAAGCACAGCCAAAGCAAGACAACCAGCAGAAGCAGGAGGACCCGGATCGCTGTAGATGGTGCAATGAGAAAGGGCATTGGAAGCATGAATGCCCTAAGTTCATGAAACATTGCCTAGTGAAAGGTGAGGACATTATAACTTTTGTTGATGAATCCTTATATCTAAGTTATGCTAGATCCACATGGTGGATTGACTCAGGTGCAACTGTTCATGTTGCAAACTCTTTGCAGGGATTCAGTGGAGGGAGAACCCTTCAAAGAGGAGAAAGACAGATTAAGGCGGCCACTGGTGTTGAAGCTGAAGTTCAAGCTATAGGAAATTTATCTCTAGATTTAGCTAGTGGCTTCACTCTTGAGTTACATGATGTTCTTTATGTTCCCTCTTTAGCTAGAAATTTAATTTCAGTTTCATGTTTGTCAGACTATGGTTTTGATTGCCATTTCAGCAAGAATGATTGTAAGCTACAGTTAAATAATAAATGTGTGGGTCTTGCCTTCCGACAAGACAAACTTTATTTATTATCTATGTCTGAGAATGTGAATGCTGAATGTAATAATGCTGAGAATGCAATACCCGCAAATGCTAGCAAGAAAAGAAAGAGAATTGATTCCTCATCGAAATTATGGCATTGTCGCTTAGGCCATATTTCGAGGGGGAGAATAGAACGCTTAGTCAAAGAATCAATCCTCCCACCACTAGAACTCTCAGAGTTAGAGCAATGCGTTGATTGCATTAAAGGCAAGTTAGTAAAGAACATAAAGAAAGGCGCTAAGCGAAGCACGAGAGTACTAGAAACAGACATCTGTGGACCTTTTCCAGTGACATCTGTGGATGGTTTTGATTCCTTCATCACATTCACAGATGACTACTCTCGTTTTGGATATATCTATCCAATCAAAGAACGCTCAGAAGCTTTAGACAAATTTAAGATATTCAAGGCTGAGGTTGAAAACCAACTAGACAGAAAAATCAAAGTAGTAAGATCAGACCGTGGGGGGAGTACTACGGTCGACATACCCCTTATGGACAAGTTCCTGGACCTTTTGCAAGGTTCTTACAGGAAAATGGCATAGTAGCCCAGTATTCAATGCCAGGGGACCCACAACAGAATGGAGTAGCAGAAAGGCGTAACCGTACTCTAATGGATATGGTGCGTAGCATGATGAGCTATTCCACTCTGCCACTGAGTTTGTGGATGGAGGCCTTAAAAACCGACATTCATATTCTCAACAGAGTTCCAAGCAAGTCAGTACTTAAAACCCCGTATGAGTTGTGGACCGGCAGGAAACCCTCAGTTAACCATCTACGTGTCTGGGGGAGCCCCGCTGAAGCAAAAGTGTTTAACCCAAACATAGGAAAGCTAGACCCCAAAACAGTAAGTTGTCATTTCATTGGCTATCCAGAAAAGTCGAAAGGTTATCGTTTCTACTGCCCTGGTAGACATACCAAGTTTGTGGAAACGAGACACGCTAGTTTTCTAGAAGATCAGATGATCAGGGGGAGCAAGGCAGCGCGAGCAATTACCCTTGAAGAAAAGCGGGTGTTCGTGCCCATTCCCATGGTGCAAGAACCCTACTTTACGCTGCCTGTTGTTGTTGGATCTACACCAGTAGTGACAACACCTGCTGCTTTTTCGCCTATTGCTAATTTGGAACCTGTCCCTCAGGAGCCGAATGAACCCATAGTCGAAGAACAACAGCCCCAACAAGAGCAACCTCAAGAAGAAATGCCAGTAGCAGAAACTTCTGGCAGACCTCAAAGAGCGAGAAAGTCTCCCATTCCAGATGACTATATAGTCTATGAATGCGAAGAAGTTCAGATGGAGGATGAACCCACTTCATTTGAAGAAGCCATGAGGAGCACCGAAGCATCTAAGTGGCAAGAAGCCATGGAAGATGAATTAAAGTCTATGAGTACCAATAAAGTTTGGGACCTAGAGGAAATTCCTGAAGGAGCCAAAACAGTAGGCTGCAAATGGGTCTACAAGGTGAAACGTGACTCCAAAGGGAACATAGAAAGGTACAAAGCAAGACTGGTAGCCAAGGGTTTTACTCAGCGAGAAGGGATAGATTATAATGAAATATTCTCTCCCGTCTCGAGCAAGGACCCTTTTAGAATCATAATGGCCCTAGTGGCACATTTTGATCTAGAATTGCATCAAATGGCTGTGAAGACAGCTTTCCTCAATGGGGATCTAGAAGAAAGAGTATACATGGCACAACCGAAAGGTTTTGTTGTGACAGGCAAAGAAAGAATGGGCTGTCGCCTGAAGAAATCCATTTACGGATTAAAGCAAGCATCCAGGCAGTGGTATTTAAAGTTTGATAAGACAATCAGAAAGTTTGGGTTTAAAGAGAACGTTGAGGACAATTGCGTATATGCAAAGTTTAAGAATGGAAAATACATTTTCCTAGTACTGTATGTAGATGACATTCTACTAGCCAGTAGTGATGTCACCCTACTACAGGAAACTAAGAGATTTTTGTCCTCAAATTTCGATATGAAAGATTTAGGTGAAGCTTCTTTTATCTTGGGCATAAAAATTCACCGAGATAGAAGTCGAGGGGTATTGGGATTATCCCAAGAGGCATATGTAGAGAAAATATTGAAGAAATTCAATATGCATAAGTGTAGACCTTCACCTGCACCTATTGTAAAAGGTGACAAATATGGGGAACATCAATGTCCCAAGAGCAAGTTCGAGCGCGATCGCATGCAAGCCGTTCCATACGCTTAGCTGTCGGAAGCTTACAGTATGCTCAAGTGTGCACACGTCCAGACCTGGCTTTTGTGACCGGCCTACTTGGTAGATATCAAAGTAATCCAGGTATGGAACACTGGAATCTAGTAAAGAAAGTCTTAAGATACTTGCAAGGCATGAAAGGGCTCATGTTAACCTATAGAAGATCTGATGACCTGCAAATAGTAGGGTATTCAGATTCTGATTACGCGGGAGATGATAGAAAGTCTACCTCAGGGTATATATTCACTCTCGCGCAAGGAGCCATATCATGGAAGAGCTCAAAACAAACAATAGTCACCGCATCGTCCACAATGTATGCTGAGTTCATTGCTTGTTATGAGGCATCAGGACAGGTGAATTGGCTTAAGAAATTTATACCTAGTTTAAAGGTGGTCGACAGCATCGATAAACCACTAAAGTTGTATTGTGACAACGAGCCAGTAGTGTTGTATGCTCACAACAATAAGTCAAGCAATGCCGCCCAATATTATGTTGTCAAGGATAAAATCCGGGATCACGTCATAAGTCTTGAACATATAAGCACAGAAAAGATGTTAGCGGATCCGCTTACGAAAGGCTTACCGCCCAATGTGTTCAGAGAACATGTAGCCGGCATGGGTTTAAGGAAAGCCTGTGATTCCTGGATAGTAAGGGGCCCAAGGCGAGAATTCATCTCTAAAAAGAAAAGTGTTTGTGGCTGTCTAATCTAGCAGTGATAACTGCTAAGACGAAGCATGCTCAATACACTGATTTGTGATGGGGTGAGTTGACAAAGCGAGATAGCACAGTTGAGATCAAGGGGGAGAATGTTAGGTTGATCTCAGGCCCAGCCCAACGGCTGGGGCCTCTTTCCCCCTGGATCGCGCCCTGATCGGGGGCGCCCAACCGATCCATGGTTGGTGGGCCCCCGACGCGTTGCGCTATAAAAACAGGAGTGGGGGCCGTAGGCACGATATCCTAAGTTCGCCGTGCACACACCCCACTCGACAAACCCTAGGCCATCCGATCGGCTCGCGCAGTGGCGTCGGGAAGCACCACCGCGTCGCCTCCGTTCCACTCCTTCCCCGCCGTCGTCGGGCAGTGCCGCTGGAGGCCCAAAGGTCGCCGTGATCTACATCGGCGCGACACCAACACCTTCGCCATGGACCCCTCCGGATCTGCTCCCGCCGCCAACGACGGTCGAAATCCTAAACTCCTGATCTACGTGTTTCTACTCAGTTGTAATAGATCTACTTAGTTGTAAAGTTGTACATACATGTATCACTGTTTACTGCTATATGTTATTTGTACCCCGACTCGATACACTGCTAGTAGATCCTGTTTCTATCACGAGCTTGCCCCCGCGGCAGCCTCAGCGGCCGCCCCTCCAATGTTTATGCGCGTGTCCGGCGACCTGTGTGAGCATTGCGAGGGCGGCTCCAGCGACCCGCGCGAGCACTTCGAGAGCTGCTCCGATGGCCGGCTGCATAGGAGGCAACCATGGCTCTGGAGGCCTGCACGTGAGCGAGGTGAGGAAAACTACGACAACCTGATTCGTGGGAGGTGAGCAAGGCTCCTGACGAGGCGAGGGCAACTACGGCAGCCTGATTGATAGATTAGTGTTATTAAGATTTAAGAGGATCATTTTTGTTCCTTATTTTTATATTTAAAATACATGTTACTTGATGGCTGCCGGATTTTAGCATGGTTGAATATGTTCATGACAATATTGTGCTCAAGAAATGTATCAAGGATGTCATTGCATTAATCAAACCAGTAGATGATTAGTAGCAAATGGCTATCCACAATTTAGGAGCTGATAAATTGTATCACTCTCTTGCTATCCACAATGAAGGTATAATTTAAAGTTCCATCTAGAACCCTGATAGTTAAGGTGCATTGGTATCAACTTTGAGCATACTTTGCCTGCCGTTAAGGTGCACAGCACACTGACAGACAGGAGACTCAATGAGCTGCTGCATAATTCTTGTGATTTTTTTAATGCTTTGCTGTGATTAAATCTCCAATTAATTCATGCTTTTGTTTTCTTATATATGTGGTCAAGAGCATAAAGGGGTTGGTGAACGATGATAGCCATGCATAGGTGGCTCGAGGGACACCGAAATATCTTTTTCTTGAACTTAAAACTTCATGTCTTTTTCTTGAACTTCAGTTCATTTTGCTGATGTATCTGTCTACTTGATAGTATAGATGGCATTCTTTGATTCCTTGGCTGCTACTGTTTTTGAAAATTGACCAGAATTGTTCTTTCATTCTTGAAGCAGCGGCATGAATTTGTGAATACATTTGGTCTACCATTTATTCCTTGACTTGATTCCCTTGTAGGTGCCAACATGCAAGCACTTCAATCTCTTACTTATGAAATGAAAGGTGGAAGCAAAGCCGTGTTAGCAATGAATAAGATATGTTGGAAGACACCATATTTGTTGTTGGTCAGTATCAACACATCCTCTTAAGAAATTGTTTCTGTTTAATAAATTTTTGACTGTCTTCTAAGTGAGCTTCTATATTTCAGTGCACACTCAGAAATAGAACCAATCAAAGAGGTAAAGGTCATGAAAGAATTTCAGAAGCACTCAACTAAGCTGGACATGGTAATAATATTGAGACCTTGCTGACTTTTTTTACTTCAAAATTCAAAGCTGGAACTCTTCTGTTGTCGGTGCATTGCATTATAAAAATATCCAACTATGTATGGGGCTTCAAGTTCATTCTCTTGTATGAATATGAAAGGTTGATATCAGCTCATAAATATTTTTCCGTCATTTCGCTCCATTAAAATCCTTCTCTCATGTCAATTCAAATAAGAACAGTTGCATTGTCGTAATGCTTTTTTGCAAGATCCAAGCATATTTTCTGTTTCCAAACGACCATACCATTCTAAATATGTGTTTCCTTAGAGATATGCCTATTTAGTTTGGTCAGATTAATCCACGTTTGGTGCAAAGGTTCTTATTTTGTTCTTCCATTCAAAGATTTAGAAGTAATGTTGGATTCAGAAATTTTACATATATATCTTAAAATTCAGAAAATGTTGATTTCAAAATTTAGAAGATATAAGAACTTACTCTTGCATGCATGTATGTAAACTATCCATGTTTTAGTAACTCCTGGAACCTGGATGTAAAAAGGAGTGGGGAGCAACTGTATTTGGTTACTTGATTATTGCCAACAAACCCACACTAATCCTCCATTTGTTGGTTTAATCAATTCTTTGCTTACTTGAATTCACAAATCACAAAGGAAAAAAAACGTACTTTTGGGTGTACCTCTCTGGTCTCTGCAGTTCCATAAGTTTTTGAGAGTCTAATTGTCCTCAGTTCTGTAGGAGCATGCGGAGTTTCTGCATCCAGCATTGAAATCTTCGCCACCTGTTACCCAAGCTTCTGTTGATCCAGGTGAGTCTCGCTGCCATTACCATTTGGTTTGAGCCCCTTAAGCCCTTATATTTTGTTGATAAATGAATAATAGTGAATAGTCAATTTCATTTTGTCTCAACCTAAAATTGCTTGCTCTATAGAGAATAGTTCAGCAAATTGTTCATCACTGATAGCAAACTTAGTTTTATTTAATGACTGAGCACACCACAATACAGTTTGTCAAATTGTTCTTTTGCCTTCGGTTCTGTTTTTGGGCTTCCATGCTGCATGACTGGTACTGCTAACTAGAAAGTGGAATGGAAAAATAGAATTTAAATAGGATTATGTTACATTGTTAAAATTAAATCAAGCATCAATCGTATAAGTTATTCTCAGTTGGGATTTACCAATTATCACAATTTTAGAACAAATTTTTTTTGGCCTTTCTCATTCATAAGCTAAGACCTATTCTCATTTCCAGCCTTTCAACACCAGTTTGTTTATACAGGCAGACATAACTTTAAGCACGTTCAATGTTTTGTGAACACACAGATCTACTAGACTCTGTTCTTGCCAAATTCAGATTACTGTCTATATCCTAGAAAGTTTCACAAAGTAGGAACTAAACCTTCATCCATCTCAGTGCTTGCGTCTTCCATTCCTGTGTGTGCTGCAACCAACCAGTATTCTAATAGCCACAGTCACACCTATGTTTGCTGCCACATTCTCTCTAATACAATGGATTGAATGTTTATTCTCTACACATAATTACTGAATGAATGGTATCTATTTTCAGTGGGTGAATTGATTAGAGAAGTTTCCATCTAACATTTATTTTTGTATAATCAGATACGCCCTGGAGCCTAGCAGAGGTTGTGCACACCTAAGAAGGCGATATACATATTCTGGAGCTGCGAACAAGGACCAAAAGCAACCATAATACTATGCTGGAAGAAATTTCAAAATAGTTCTGAAGTTAGAGTTGGACAAATGGACATGGTTAATTTAACCAATTTTGTACATATTTAGTTAGTTATTAATTGGATGTTTATCTATCTTCAGGCTTCAGAAGTGTCATGAGCAAGCTCTGATAGATGCGGTTGCTGCCAGGCTGCCGCTTTGGAAAGGAAATTTGCTAAATATTGCAGGCAGAACGGCATTGGTACGAAGCACATTTTTAGTGATTCCGGTGCACATGTCAATAGCTCTATGTCTCTCAGCTTCTGCAATTGAGAGTATGGACAGGCTTCGTCGCAATTTTATCTGGTCTGGGGCAGCGTCCGTATCCGGGGGGCGTTGCAAGGTGGCATGGCGTACCCACTACTACAGAAACAGGTCTTTGGTCTTGCCTAAAATGAACAATAATCTCGGCCCAAACAGCGTCCGGGACAAAAACATATTTAGTCCCGGTTGGTGAGACCAACCGGGACTAAAAGTCCCGTGCCCAATGGCTATTGTGTCAGACATTAGCAGAGGGGACCTTTAGTCCCGGTTGGTGTCACCAACCGGGACAAAAGCCTAGCTTTTAGTCGCGGTTGGTACCGCCAACCGGGATTAAAAGCTGTTGTTCCGGTCCGTCCCACCGTTCGGGACTAGTGTTCGAATTTAGACCCGGTTTTTAAAAGAAACCGGGACTAAATGTCCTTCCCCATATTTGAATTCTTCTTCCCCTGACCGAGCCCATCAATCTTCACTCTTTTGCAGTGTTCTTCATTTGGAGTTGCTTGTTCTTGCTCTCATCTCCAGCTATTGATTCATTTCATCGTTTCTACACCGTCAACGACTTGTTAAGAGGTCACTAGCTTCATCTTCTCAACATTTAGAAGCGGCATATGTCATTTCCTAGTGTTATGTATATTGTTTTTTATTTTATGGTTTTAAGAGGTTATTAGCTTCATCGCCATTTCAAAAGCGACGCGTTTTTTTAGAGAAATAGTGATAATATGTTTTTTTATTTTAATTGGTTTAGAAAAAAATTAAAAACATATAATACTTTAATTTGCAATTTTTGACCGATTTAGTTAGTTAATTATAACTAGTATGCATACCACATTTCATGATTATTTAGGAAAATAGAGAATTTTTGTGCTTTTTTAATTTTGCTTGTTTAGAAAAATTAGAAATGGAGAATTTTAGGTTTTTTGTTACTTTAATTTCTCTATTAAAAATTAGAAACTTATAAAACTTTAATTTGCAATTTATGACAAGGTTAATTAGTTAATTATAACAAGTATGCATACCACATTTCATGATTAGTTATAAACATAGATAACTTTTATGCTTTTTTAATTTTGGTTGTTTAGAAAAATTAGAAATAGAGAATTTTAGGTTTTTTGTTACTTTAATTTCTCTATTAAAAATTAGAAACTTATATTTGTTTAATTTTCACTTTATGACATGGTTAATTAGTTAATTATAACTAGTATGCATGCCACATTTCATGATTAGTTAGAAAATAGAGAACTTTTATGTCTTTTTAATTTTGTTGGTTTAGAAAAACCAGAAATAGAGAATTTTAGGTTATTTGTTACTTTAATTTTTTTATAAAAAATTAGAAACTTATAATACTTTACGTTGCAATGCAGACAATGACACGTCATTGGATGTACAATGCCGATCGTCGCTCCAAAGAATTCATTGATGATGTGCATTATTTCTTAAGAGTGGTCGAGGAAAACAAGCGGGATGGATTCATATGTTGCCCATGTGCCTTGTGTCAGAATTTGAAGGAATATTCTAGATCTAGAAATATTAACTCACATTTGTTGAAGTCGGGTTTTATGGCAAACTATATTTGTTGGACCAAGCATGGAGAAAACGGGATAATGATGGAAGAAGGTGAAGAAGAACAGTTGGAGCCTGACGACATTATTGCTCAATACGGTGACTTCGGTGATACAACAATGGGATAAGCTGAAGATGATGCTCTTGGTGATGTCATTCGTGATGCACAAAAAGATTGCGAAAGTGAAAAAGAAAAGACAAAGTTTGACCACATGTTAGAAGATCACAAGAAATTACTATACCCATCTGCCCAGAATGGGCAAAAAAAACTGGGTACAATACTAGAATTGTTAAAATGGAAGGCACAGAAATGGTGTAACCGATAAGGCATTTGGGCAATTACTGAAGATTTAAAAAAAATGCTGCCGAAGCCTAATGAACTGCCCACTACTACGTACGAAGCAAAACATATCATCTGTCCTTTGGGATTAGAAATCAAGAAGATACATGCATGTCCTAACAACTGCATCCTATACCGTGGTAAGGACTACGAGAATTTAGATGAATGCTCCGTATGTAAAGCATCACGGTATAAGATCAGGCGAGATGACCCTGGCGATGTTAAGGGGGAAGAACGTCCCAGAAAAAAAATCCCTGCAAAGGTTATGTGGTATGCTCCTATAATACCACGTCTGAAACGTATTTTTAGAAATAAGGACCATGCAAAATTGTTGCGGTGGCACAAAGAAGACCGTAAAGTAGACAACATGTTGAGACACCCTGCTGATGGGTTCCAATGGAGAGCAATAGACAGGGAATTTCTAGAGTTTGCAAAAGACGCAAGAAACTTAAGGTTCGCTTTAAGTACGGACGGTATGAATCCTTTTAGTGAGCAAAGCAGTAGTCATAGCACTTGGCCTGTTACACTATGTATCTACAACCTTCCTCCATGGTTATGCATGAAGCGAAAGTTCATTATGATGTCGGTGCTCATCCAAGGCCCGAAGACTGGGCAATGACATTGATGTCTATCTAAGGCCATTAATTGAAGAACTCCTTTTATGGAGTGAAACAGGTGTTCGTGTGTGGGATGAGTACAAACAGGAACACTTCGACCTACGAGCACTGTTGTTTGTGACAATCAATGATTGGCCTGCTCTAAGTAATATTTCAGGACAGACAAACAAGGGATATAATGCATGCACACATTGTTTTGATGACCTTGATAGTATATATTTGAAAAAATGCAGAAATGTACCTTCGGTATCGTCGATTTCTTTCTATGAATCACCCAGTTAGAAAGAAAGGAAAGCATTTTAAATGTAAGGCAGACCACCGATGCAAGCCTCGCAACAGAACTGGAGAAGATGTATTTGAGATGGTTAAGAATGTGAAAGTAGTTTTTGGTAAGGGACAAGGCAGCCAACCAGTTCCAAAAGATGTAGCGGGTCATGCACCCATGTGGAAGAAGAAGTCAATATTTTGGGAGCTACCCTATTGGCAAGTCCTAGAGGTTCGGAATGCGATCGACGTCATGCACCTCACAAAGAATCTTTGTGTGGAACTTCTAGGATTCATGGGTGTATATGGTAAGCCTAAGGATTCACTTGAAGCACGACAAGACTTGCAACACAAGGAAGAACGAGACAACCTGCATCCAGAGAAGACAGATGATGGACGCCAATATTTAAGACCTGCTAGCTACACTCTTAGCAATGAAGAGAAAGAAATCATGTTTGAATGCTTAAGCAACATCAAGGTCCCATCTGGATTCTCCTCTAATATAAAAGGTATAATTAATGTGCCTGAGAAGAAATTTCTGAACTTAAAGTCGCATGACTGCCATGTGGTTATGACGCAACTGCTTCCAGTTGCATTAAGAGGAATTCTACCTCCACATGTACGCCTGGCCACCGTAAAGCTATGTGCATTCCTCAATGCAATTTCTCAGAAGGCAATCAATCCACTGGAACTAGCTGCTCTACAGAATGATGTGGTTCAATGTCTTGTCAGCTATGAGTTAGTGTTCCCTCCATCCTTCTTTGATATCATGACACACCTCCTAGTTCATCTGGTCAAGGAGATCAATATTCTAGGTCCTGTGTTCCTACATAATATGTTTCCCTTTGAGAGGTTTATGGGAGTTCTGAAGAAATATGTTTACCAAAGTGCTCGGCCAGAAGGAAGCATCGCCGAGGGCTATGGGACAGAGGAGGTCACTGAGTTCTGTGTTGAATTCATTCCTGAACTTGACCCAATTGGTGTTCCTGAATCGCGCCACGAGGGGAGACTCAGTGGAAAGGGAACACTAGGAAAGAAGACATACATCAGTACGGGGGACGATTCTTTCAATAAAGCACACTACACAGTTCTTCAAAACTCATCCGTGGCGGAGCAGTATGTCACGAAACACAAGGACTTCCTACGATCGCAATTCTTAGAGAAGAATGAAGCTTGGTTTATGCGTCAGCACATAGACACTTTCAGTGATTGGTTACGAAAAGAATGTCAGGGTAATGACCAGATTGATGAGCAACTGTATTTGTTGGCTAGGCAACCATCATGGCACATCCTCACGTACAAAGGGTACGAGATAAATGGAAATACATTTTACACCCTAGGCCAAGATAAAAGAAGCACGAACCAAAATAGTGGAGTTCGCGTAGACGCCATAGACCCGAATGGAAACAGACAAACATATTATGGTCGTATAGAGGAGATTTGGGAACTAGACTACGCACCTAATTTTAGAATCCCTTTGTTCCGGTGCTAATGGGTGAAGGTTACCGAAGGCGGGGTGACAGTTGACAAAGTCTATGGAATGACAACAGTGGACCTCAACAATGTTGGTTACAAAGATGAACCATTCGTCCTTGCTGCTGATGTGAATCAGGTGTTCTATGTGAAAGACATGTCTACAAAACAGAAGAGAGGGAAAAATGACAACAAATCAACAAACGAGCCAAAACGCCATATAGTTCTCTCAGGGAAAAGAAACATTGTGGGAATTCAGGACAAGTCAGATATTTCAGAAGATTATGAAAGGGATGACCGAATCACGCATTTCAATGTGACCAAAGATCCGAGCATACTGATAAATGCTGAGGACACTCCATGGTTACGTCAAGATCATGACCAAGGAACATACGTCAAAAAGAAGATCACTGTTGTGCCCGTCTAATAAATAGATTGCAATAGAGTATGTGTATGTGACAATTGTAACTTAATATGTTTATATTAGTTTTTCTTATTTTATATCATTTCAAATAATGAAATGACATTTAAGTTTGCTATTATAAGAGATGTGTCAATTATTTGTCAAATGCAAAAATAGTCAAACTTGGTCAAATGACAAACTAAATTACTTAAAATGAAAAAATTTGAATACCAAGTTGTTAGATATCATCAAGATCTAAACTTTTTATATAGACAATTTTTCCATTTGAGAAAGTTTAAGTTCACAATACCCACCAATTCTTGAATCTCACACAACCTATATGAAACTACATGTGTCAATTGTGGATTTTGAACTACACCTTCCTAACACTTTGTCAAATGCAAAAATGGTCTATAAATTAAATGTAGATTTTGATGAGTGGAACAATATTGGTATTCAAGACTTTTCCGTTCGAGACCATCTAGGGTTCCGAAAACCGATGTGTGGCTATGAATTCTATCAAAATTCAAAATTGAGTGGTTCAAACTTTTCCAAAAGAAAAGTTGACCATTAGACAAAATGTAGAACTTGATGAGTGCAACAAACTTTGTATTCATTACTTTTCCATTTGGGACCATATAGGGTTCGGTCAAAGTGTGGGTTTCTAAAAACCAATGCTTTGACTTTGGTCAAACTTGGTCAAATGACCCATTTGATAACTTGAAATGAAAAAAATTTGAATACAAAGTTGTTAGAGATCATCAAGATCTACATTTTATATATTGTCCATTTTGTATTTGGATAAATTTGAGCCAATCCTAAGCACATTTGTTCAAAATCCAAGACGGGTTTTGGTCAAACTTGGTCAAATGACAAACTAAATTATTTAAAATGAAAAAATTTTGAATACCAAGTTGTTAGATATCTTCAAGATCTAAACTTTTTATATAGACAATTTTTCCATTTGAGAAAGTTTAGGTTCACAATACCCACCAATTCTTGAATCTCACACAAACTATATGAAACTACCTGTGTCAATTGTGGATTTTGAACTACACCTTCCTAACACTTTGTCAAATGCAAAAATAGTCTATATATTAAATGTAGATTTTGATGAGTGGAACAGTATTGGTATTCATGACTTTTCCGTTCGGGACCATCTAGGCTTGCGAAAACCGATGCGTGGCTATGAATTCTATCAAAATTCAAAATTGAGTGGTTCAAACTTTTCCAAAAGAAAAGTGGACCATTAGACAAAATGTAGAACTTGATGAGTGCAACAAACTTTGTATTCATTACTTTTCCATTTGGGACCATATAGGGTTCGGTCAAAGTGTGTGTTTCTAAAAACCAATGCTTTGACTTTTGTCAAACTTGGTCAAATGACCCATTTGATGACTTGAAATGAAAAAAATTTGAAAACAAAGTTGTTAGAGATAATCCGATGTAATGGTGAATATTATTGTAAGCATAAATAAATAAGAAATAGAGAAAAATTTTTAAAAAATAATCCGATGTAATGGTGAATATCACATATATCATGATTTTGGAGATAAATGATGATAAATAAACAAAATTTACGTTTAAATATTACACAAACAAATTTTTCTATCAAAAACATCTACTTTAAGATATTAAAGTTAAATAATACATTTTTGTATTAACAAAATACTAATTATTTTTCATATTTAAGATTGCTAATATAAGTGATGAAAAGATTTTATGTTTCCAAATTGATTATGTAAGCAATTAGACAAAAAGAAATGGAACTATTATTTTTTAACAAATTAATACCTATTATTCTATTTCCTATGCAATTAACAACATTAATCTAATTGTTGTATGTATAAATAAATAAGAAACTAAAAAATACATTTAGTCCCGGTTCCTAGCTAGAACCGGGACTAAATGTAGCCTTTAGTCCCGATTCTAGCCAGGAACCGGGACTAAAGGTCCCCGCGTGTATATAAGAAAACAGTCGTCTTCCTCCTCGATCTAGTTCGACTGAGCCCTAGTTTTCCTCCACCGCGCGCCGCTCCCCGCCGTCGCCTCGCACCCTTGTCCCCGGCCGAGTGCCGCCGCCGTCTCGAGCCTAGGAGCGCCGCCGCCGCCAACGCCGCCACCCCTCGTCCCCGGCCCGAGCCGAGGACTGTACGGAGCGCTGCGTCGAGCTCCGATGACCCTTCTTCTTCTACGCGTGGCACCGACGACCCTCGTCCTCGGCCCGAGCCGAGGACGTACGGTGCGCCGCCACCGCCGAGCTCCTTGCACCGACCCTCGTCCCTGCAGGCCCGAGTTGAGGACCCTCCTTGCGCCGCGCCGAGCTTCGATCTTCTCCGACCGGCACCGAGCTAGCAGCTATTGTCGTTCCTGGCCATGTTTACTTGCAAAAAATTATACAAAATGTGAAAAGTGTGATTAGTTATTTTTTACCTATATGCAAATTGTTTGTTTTTTCCTACATGCAAAATGTGAACAGTGTGAACAATGTGGCATGTTTATTTTTTTCGTCTCGCGAATTACATATATACAAACTGTGTAATTAGTTATTTTTTACCTATATTTAATACTTTATGCATGTCCGCAAGATTCAATGTGATAGGGAATTTGAAATATTTTCCAAAATATTTGGGGAAGTAAACAAGGCCCTAGTGCCAATTTAAAGGCACAATTGTCACACTTTCGTTTGTTTGATAAATATTGTTAAGCGAAGTTACAAATTGTTATGATAAAGGCACAAATCATATAATTGCTTGAGAAATAAATACTATTAACTTGGTTAAATTTGAATTAGTTTCATCGGCACAAATCACATAATTGCATTCTTTTATGGACTAAGGGAGTATATTATATTATATTATATATTTATAATATATTCGCAAAATTGATATACATAAAGTCTTTTGCCAAAAATAATATATTCCCAAAATTGATATACATAAAGTCTTTTGCCAAAAATAATAAAATGGACGAAGAGATGTATAATTTCTATTTTATAATTTATCTTTTGTATTATATAATTTATATGATATAATTTATCTGTCGAGGGTATCAATAAGGGATACCCTAACTGACGCACATGACGAGAGCACCGGTACGCAAGTCGAGGACTCCGACTCGACGCCCCCCGGTCGCACAAACGATCGTCGACGTCCAAAGCCTCGAACACGGAAAGGGCGTCGTACGAATCGATTAGGGCTCGAGCGCCGGTAACTGTCGAATACGGAAACAGGCTCATACGAATCGAAAGGCCTCGAGCGCAAGGACGCCGCCCGCCGCCTGACACGGGCATGGGGACCAGGGCATTTAATGCGTCTGCTGCGCTCTCACCTAACCCGTCAGTCACGGGAAGCGTGATAGGGAACAAGCACCCGTCCAAACGTTTTTTTTGCAGCCTTGCTCACCAAATAAGCCAGAGTGTGGCAGGGCGCAGCAAGGTGGTCGGAACGTCTCGTCAAGACCCCCCTCGAGACGTCCAAAGTCAGCGCTCTGCTCAGCGAGGCTTTAAGTGGTATTCGACCCCCGAGCAGGCACGTTCCTTCCCAGAGAAGGGTCGGGCAACAGAGGACGACACCTCAACCACTCTGACGCGGCCGCAGTCGCGACGTACAAGCGTGCAACGGATAAACCGGTCCAGAACAATACACAGGAGTAGGATTCAGGGGCTCGCGTAATCATCATCAAAGTACCATGACAAGACAGCTCGAGGCCACACCGGTATGGAGGCCTCGAGTAGGTCAGCGTACCTTACCTCTATCGACCCCTATTCTGTCACCTATACATGTACCCTAAACCTCTCCTTGGAACTATAAAAGGGGAGGTCCAGGAGCGGATACGCAGGAGAACACAAGTCATACGTAGTAGAGCACCCATACTCCATCTCCATCCATCCACGCCTGTATTCACCCCTATACAAGCACTTAGATGCAAGATAATACAAACTCTCCTCCCCCGCTGGACGTAGGGCCTTCTCTTGCCCGAACCAGGATAAATCTTTGTGTCTTTCCTTGCATCACCATCTGGAAAGGGGAGCACGCACTAGTTTTACTCGTTGGTGTGACCTCCCGGGGGAAAAACACCGACAGTTGGCGCGCCAGGTAGGGGTCCTGCGTGTTTTTCACCGATTTCCCATCTTTTTCCAGATGGCCACTCTTGTTTCGCCGATTCTGCGCTCCACAGTGATTTGGTTCGAGAGCCTCGAGTTCATGTCCACCGGTTTCGGCTATGACATGATCCTGCTCTCGGTCAAGGACTGGGAGGAGCTCGCATTGCGCCCGCCCGATTGAGGGCTCCCAGACGGCCTCGCCACCACGCCTGCCCGCCCAAGAAGAGACGTGGACAGCGCCACCATCACCGCTCTGCCTCGTCACGATCGCCAGTTCGTGCCAGGCGGGAGGTGACGCAGCAGCCGACAGCCCCGCGCGCCGAAACCGTGGGTATGACGGCCCGACGCCACGAGGATCGCACGACGATGATGGGAGATGGCGCACCTTGCGCACTCTTGCCTGCCACGACGCTACTTCCACATGGGCTGTTCGCCCCGAGAAGAGCGCTGCCGTTCCGTCTGGACAATGTCGCGGCATCGCTCGCCAGGGCGATATGTCCAAACGCCCAAACATACGTGGAGAGACCAATGGTCCTCCCACGCGACACAGGAGCACGACAACAGACGTCCGAGCTGCCGGATTTCTCTCAGGTACGAGGCCTCCGCCGCCTAGGTCCTGGGCGATACACGATCACCTCACTCAGGCAACGGCTGTTGGAGGAGTGACACAGATGCTTCTACGCCGCCGAGCCGGACTCCGACTCTGAGTCCGACAGCTACGACCGAACTAGGGAATGCTTCCATATAGACGGGGCGGTAGAAACCACCGACGAGACACGAGGCGCCGTTGCCGGCGGTCGAGCCCCTGCAGCAAGGGAGGACCCCAGGACGCCTGGAAACGACGGTCAGGTCGACCCCCCTCCGCAAGAAGACAGAGCCGCGCAACTTGCGCAGCTACGAGAGCTCAAAGCGAAGCTCGACGAAGATCGCAAGCGCCTTGTCCTGCTTGAACAGATCCTCAAGCAGGACCAGCCATACCCACCTGGCGAAAGTATCCGTAGACGGGCTCTAGAAGTACATCGACAGATCGCCGGAGACGGGGAGCCTGAGCAGCCCGTCAGCCATTTCCCTCGAGCGGGTCAGAACGTCGTGGCAGCAACAATGCTGCTACGCAATATGCCCGAACCGTCGAACTCCCAAGCGCGACGCATTCGAGACGAGGTGCAGACTCTGCTCCAAGTGGCGGCAGTTCAGCAGGCCGAGAGCTCGGCCTCTCGACGTCGAGGAGCAGCCATGGAGAAGAGTGATGAGCCGGCCCAGAACGAAAAGGAGGTGTCGGTCCATCAGCAACCGCCCCCTCGAGGGAAGAAGACAGCACTCGTCCTCAGCCACCCCGTCGACAATCAGCGACGACACGACGCACGACACGACATCGACGAGAATTGTCGCCGTCGATGTGGGGACGCAGAAGAGCGCGGTCACAGCGCCCACCGCGACGGGCGATACGACAGCGACAAGGACCGGATGGCCCCGGAACCGTCGGGCCCTCGGGTGTTCAGCAGAGCAATCCGCAGCACGCCGCTGCCCAGCCCGTTCCGCCCCCCGACTAGCATTGCTAAATACAACGGCAAAACCAAGCCAGAACTATAGTTGGCGGACATTCAGCTAGCCTGTCAGTTGGGTGGCGCTCGAGGAGACGATCGGGCCATCATCCGGCAATTGCCGCTTTTTCTCTCCGACACCGCCCGTAGATGGCTCGAAGAGCTCCCAGCCAACCAGATCCACGATTGGGTTGATTTGGTCAGAGTATTCGAGGGCAACTTCAAGGCGACCTACATACGGCCTGGCAACTCGTGGGACCTCAGCAAGTGCAAGCAGAAGCCAAGAGAAACTCTCCGAGAGTATGCTCGACGCTTCTCGAAGCAACGCACCGAGCTGCCGCACATCCCAGACCACGACGTCATCCTGGCTTTTGTCTCGGGCACCACCAGCCGAGATTTAGTGCGGGAGTTAGGCCGAAATCGCCCTTAGACCGTCGACGAACTGATGGACGTAGTGGCGAACTACGCTACAGGGGAGGAAGCGGTTGGTGCTTTCTTCAGCTGCGAAGGGGGCAAAGGCAGGTCGCCAGCCGAAGACGATGAGGGCCCCAGTCGAGGACCCAAAAAGAACAAGAAGAAGAAGAAAGCACGGCCGTTCCAACGGGAGGCAGTCGACGACGACCTCGTCGCTGCTATGGATCGTAAAAGACCTCGAGGCCCCCCTGAAGGAGCTATCTTCGACAAGATGCTGAAGGAGCCCTGCCCTTACCATAAGGGAGGGGCAGACCACAAGCTCGAGGATTGCCGCATGCTGAAGAGGCATTTCGACGGCCTGAGATTCAAAATGGACGACCAGAAGAAAGAAAAGAGCGGCGACAAGGGGGACGACAAAGACGACGAAGGTTTCCCAGCCGTCCACGACTGCTACATGATCTACGATGGACCCTCGACGCAGCTAACCGCAAGGCAGCACAAGAGGGAACGCCACGAGGTCTTCGCGGCAAGGATGGCGGTGCCCCAGTACCTCAACTGGTCAAACACCCCATCACCTTCTATCGAGACGACCACCCCAACAAGGTAGTCGCCCCTAGCGTCTACTCGCTCGTCATCGACCCCATCATCGTCAACGCCAGACTCTCGAAGGTGCTGATGGACGGTGGCAGCAGCCTGAATATCATCTACCTCGAGACCCTCGACCTTCTCGGCATCAATAGGGCGCAGCTCCAACCAAGCACCGGCGGATTCCATGGTGTTGTACCAGGAAAGATGGCGCTGTCGGTAGGTCGAATCGACTTACCGGTCTGCTTTGGCACGGCGGCCAATTTCAGGAAGGAGATTCTTACTTTTGAAGTGGTGGGATTCCGAGGTACGTACCACGCCATCATCAGGCGTCCGGGCTACGCCAAGTTTATGGCTATCCCCAACTATACCTACCGGAAGCAGAAGATGCCCGGACCCAAGGGTGTCATCACCGTGATCTCCTCCTACGAGCACGCGTACGAGTGCGACGTCAAGTGCGTCGAGTGTGGGGAAGCTGTCGAGAGCTCCGTCGAGCTCACCTTGAAGCTCGAGGCCCTGGCCGCAGAGGCTCCAGAGCCCAAGCGTCACGCGGGCAGCTTCGAGCCGGCTGAAGGAACGAAGAAGATCCCGCTCGACCACAACAATTCCGATGGCAAGGTGCTGACGATCAGTGCCGACCTCGACCCCAAATAGGAAGCCGTGCTCGTCGACTTTCTCCGTGCAAATGCCGACATGTTTGCATGGAGTCCCTCGGACATGCCAGGCATACCGAGGGAAGTCGCCGAGCACTCTTTGGAAATTCGAGCCGGTTCCAAGTCAGTGAAACAACGGTTGCGTCGCTTCGATGAGGAGAAACGCAAGATCATTGGTGAGGAGATCCACAAGCTTTTGACGGCCGGATTCATCAAGGAGGTTCACCATCCCGATTGGTTAGCAAACCCTGTATTAGTTAAGAAATAGAATGAGAAAATGAGGATGTGTGTCGATTATACAAGTTTAAATAAAGCATGTCCGAAAGTTCCTTTTCCATTACCACGCATTGATCAAATTGTTGGCTCTACCGCGGGATGTGAAACCCTTTCTTTCCTTGATGCATATTCTGGTTACCATCAAATAAAAATAAAAGAGTCCGACCATCTCGCGACCTCTTTTATCACTCCTTTTGGGATGTATTGTTATGCGACCATGCCGTTCGGGCTTCAAAACGCGGGAGCGACATAACAGCGATGCATGCTCCATGTGTTCGGTAAACATATAGGGTCGATGGTCGAGGCGTACGTCGACGACATTGTCGTCAAGTCAAAGAAACAAGGAGACTTTGATCCGGGACCTCGAGATCGCTTTCAGTTGCCTGCGCGCCAACAAGATCAAGCTCAATCCTGAGAAATGCGTCTTTGTCGTACCTCGAGGCATGCTCCTGGGATACATAGTTTCCCAGCGCGGCATCGAGGCCAATCCCGAGAAAGTCTCGGCCATCATGAGAATGGGGCCGATCCGAGACGTCAAGGGAGTGCAGAAAGTCACGGGATGTTTGGCGGCTCTAAGTCGTTTTATCTCAAGGTTGGGAGAAAAGGCATTGCCACTGGATCGGCTCTTAAAAAAAGCCGATCGTTTCTCTTGGACCCCCAAAGCCGAGTGTTGATGCAAAAGCGGATCTGCAAACACAAAGGGCTAATACCCGATTTAAACGTTAAGGCGTGCCAGCCGATTTGACCTTATTATCGGCAAAGGTGGTAACTCGAATACTTTGGTCCCGACAACAGCGATGCGCCCGGATGCCACGGCCACGAGGTATTCACGCGGAACTTGAGAACACGCCGAGCTTAAGTCGATGAATTCCTAAGAACTCATAATAAAAGGAAAAAGTATGACGAAGTCGTCGAAAAAGTAGATGCTAGAATATGAGTAAAAACTGGTGTTTGATTGATTGATAGATGTCCGTTTACAAAGCCTCAGGGTCTACATTTATACCCTATTCGCAGAGCTACAACCAGACACGACTAGGATTTGAATTCCAAATTAAACAGAATCCGTATACAAAACGATCTAAATAACTAAGGAAAACATAAAACTATCCTCCCGTGACAAACTGGAACACCTCCACAAGTCGATCGGCAACCTTTAAGTTCTTCCTCTGCATCGTCGGCAGACTCCCTTGTTGTAGCCATCGGCACAAACACATCATCACCTATGGACTTGGTCATGTTCAGCCGTCCCTCCATCGGCAACCATCCTCATCGGCAACTCATCCTGTAGACCAAGCACTGCCGTCTTGTCTTGCCAACCTGCATTCTACCAATCATGGACACGTGCCTAAAAATGGTGTCAACACATGCCCCCAATTTTGGAGTATGAAATTATTAATGCTCCGAAATTCCCTACAGTAATGATGCTTTTCCGCAATTAATTCTCCCAATTTGGTAACCGACAACCTCAACCTGAACAACCTCAGTTTGATTCCTCCGCAGATTCCTCGAAATCCTCAACTTCCCGAATAGGCATATAGAGACCTGCCGATAGACTAACCTGGATACTCAGTAACGTATCTTATCCTCCCAAACGGCTATCTCCACTTTATTCGCCCATCGGCAATATTACCGTTACAAGGCGCTGCCAATGGACCGACCAGGAGATCCCGCACAGTAAAATATCTCTGGATAATGACCGCTTCCTGTCAAATCACCTGTACAATCCCTTGATTATCGTGCGAACAGTTACCATATCTACCTGAGTACCCTCGGATTTCATGGATACGGCGAAGAGATAAGTCAGATTTGCCCTTGCCCGTTTTGTCCTATAAATAGTTCCTTCTCAGGTACTCCTTCCCCTTCACATCATTCTACAGCTCCAACTCCACTTTCCCGGCGGCGGCGCTGTTTGAGAGCTCCGAGATCTCCAACGAAGTCTTTTCTCCTCCAACTCTGAAGCCCTCGATCACCCTCTTCGTGAAGAGATGGCCATCAACTTCACCGTCCCTGAGGTCAGTTCTTCATTCCACCTTTTGTGCTTTTCTCGCATCCCTGTTCATCCGCAATTTATTTTACAGAACACTTTTTCTTTCCCTTTCTTTGTTCTTCTTTTACCTTCAAAACCATTAGGATCTATCCAATAACATTGTCATCCCTACCGATCAGCCACATCTCCAATGTCTTGGCCAATTAGGGAATCCAGATCCCACCGATCTCATTAACGCAGAAACCAACAGGATCCCTTTTAGAGCCGAGAATTTTTCCCTGGATCTATGGAAGGACACCTTCCGTTCCTGGCCCAGTCCTACCGTGGGATGGAAGGATTGGTTCTTGAGAGTTAGCCATTCAAATGAAGTCCAATGGGGTGAGAGAAAACTGGACCAATGTATCAGGCTGTCCATTGCCGATATGCATAGGAATGAGTCGCTGCTGATAGCTGCATCGTATTTTTGGTCAGACACACTCAATGCCTTCATGTTTGGCCATGGCCCTGCTTCCCAACACTTGCCAATGTAGTTATGCTCACCGGCCTAGATGTATCTTCTGCCGATAGCACCCACTTTTTCGATACCAAACCCAGTGCTAAGGTAGAAACTCGTGCCATCGGCGGTTGGTCAGGGTACATCCAAAAATACAAACGAACAGGTCCTGTCAACATAAAGGAACAGACCAACTTCTTGAACAAGTGGTTGGACAAATTCATATTCTGTGGTCGATCGGCAGGACCAACTTCCGTCTATCTGGCAGCTGCAGAAAGATTAGCCAATGGCGGCTGATTTCCTCTCGGCCGATATCTACTTGGCGCAGCTTACCACCTCCTCCACCAAGTAGCTAAGAAACTCCTGCTTGGCCAACCCATCGGTAACTTGGGTGGTCCCTGGTGGTTTATTAACATGTGGCTTAACCTCCACATGCACAAGCGCCTCGAGTTTAACCTCTTCGCACAGCGCTTCCCCAGGGATATAGCTGAGGACCATGAACTAGATGAGGAAGAATCGGCAACTCGCCCTCCTCTGAACTTTGGCGAGGCTGCCATAGTTCTGCCTGGTACAGGGAGTAATGCAGACTAGGTCAGCCGATTATTCGAAACCCAGTATGAAGGCTTGACCAGAGAACAGCGAGCATGGTTGCCCTATGACGATCCAGACACCATGTTTCCTCTGGTTTTCCATCCGTTCAATGATGCTCTCAACAAGGATCATGAAGTGATGATGGCACTGATCACTCCCAGAGGTATACCAGTAAATTTCTTTGGCAGTGGGAAAACCTCCAACCAAACCTATGAGTTTTACAACCCATCGGCACTATCTCGTCAATTAGCTTTTGGCCAGCTGCCGATTGCACTCTGTTATGTCGATGTGATAAAGCCCAGGGAAACCATCACTGACCTTCTCGAGTGGATTCGAGTAGCCCAACTGCCATCGAGTGCCGATACAGATGCAGATTTGTCAGAGTGGGTCCCGGCCGCCTTTATCACTCAGGCGTACAAGCAATGGTGGGAAGAATGGAAGGAGCACTTGTTCTGCAGGTCGGCCCTTACATACCGTGGCATGATTGATCCCCAGTACAAGGTCCTGATGATGCTGTAAGTACCTCCAAGCCGATGCTCTACTCTTTTTATTCTCATTCTCATCGGTAACTCACTTTTTGTGCTATGTTGCAGGTTGATAACACTCCTCCATCGGTCAGCAGGAGTGGCAAGCCAATTGATCTGTTCCCATCGGGCCCGATCTCTTCAATCGGCAACAATGCTCCCACTCTGGCCACTATCATGCATCGAGGTGTACGCCTCAAGAAGGTTACCACCAGGAGAACTCAGATATCTCCATCTGTAGCTGCCTCTACCTTGGCACAGGCGTTCAAGGTACATTTTCAACTTTTCATAAGGGTCCCACTCTTATATCTGTTGCACTTGTACTTACGAATCTTTCTTTCTGTATCAACATACCAGTGCATCGGCAAGGACCAAAAGCAAAAGCACCGATGCCCCCCAGTCCAGTCAGCAGAAGAGAAAAGGTGCCAAGAGCACTAGAGCACAAACAAAGCACCAAAGAGTAGCAACACCCCCTCCTCCTCCAGTATCTCCAATTCTAGTGGAATCCTCTCCTTCTTCTCTAGAAGCACAAACACAGCAAGTACCATCTCCCCCTCAGCCGCAAGAAGCACCTCAGGTGGAAGAACCCTAGCCAGAAGTACCCCAGCCGGAAGACACATCGGCTGATGTAGGCGAGCAGACCACCGATCCAGCAGGTTCAATCATATCATCGGTAGTCTCTTCCATTCAGACAAGTACTGCACCTCCCCAAGGTAACACACTTCCTATGAAATCATTGCCGATGAACTTATTTCTTCTATCTTACAATTATTTCTGCTATTCTTTTAGCTGACATAGTTCCATCGGCAGCCCCAGCTGATCAACCTGTAGTTCTACCGGCATCCTCCAGTTAGAGGCGAGAGATTGCCCTGAAACAAGTAAGTTATCCAACCCCTATTTGTATCATTTATTAATACTGGACCATAGAATAACTTGTTTTAACTCTTCTTTAGGAGCAGGATTCTCCCGACAGCCTATTTTCTTTTGCCATTGACATCTCTGAAGATGAAGGCGAAGAAGCAAGCTCTTCTCGGGCAGTTGGGATTACATCGGCAGAGGTCAGGGCAAAGCTGGAAGAACTATCGGCTCTCCTCCACCAAGACACAGCCCAACTGGTTGATGACTCCGACCTAGCCAAGGCTTTATTCAAGACCCTGAGAGGCCAAATCCTCGCCGATACCGAAGAAATCCTCTTCCAAGCAGCACATCTGGAGAGCCGTCAACTGCAGTACCAGAGGGCTGCCCAGCGCCTTGCCGATAGAGCCGCTCAGACTCAGCTCTCCGAGGAGATGATGAAAGAAAAGCTTCTTACCGATGAAAAGCACAAGAACATCGGCACCTTGAAGTCCTCGGGAGATGCACTGAAGCAAAAGATTTCTGACTTATTGGCAAGAAGAGAAACTCTGCTGGCAGAACTCAAGCAAGTAGAGGATGCTCTGTCCCAAGCCCGACAAGAAGAAAGCCAACTGCCGGAGACAATCAAGCTTCTTGAGCAAGAGTGAAATGTCCATGGCCGCAAAGCATTGCAGCTGAAGAAGAAATTGAAGCCAGTGGAAGGCTCTGTCGATGAAGACACCAAAGAGATAGAAGCAGCTAACCAAATCTGTCTACGCGCCATATCGGCTATCCAGGCGCTGCTAGACTTGTGAGCTCGTCATCGGCAACACGTTCGCCTTCTTCTGTTTCCCGATCTTCCTGATACTTGGTCTAGCTGATAGGACTGTTATTGGCACCCTTTCAAAACACTAAGTCTAACCCCAGACACATTTTGACCCAGCCGATAGGGATGTTATCGGCACTTAACTTTTATGCATCGACCCATATGCTGGGGTAATATTTCTTCAGATATTTGCCATTTAATGCTCTGGGAAATTTGACTCCTTCGAGAGTTTCTAGAATATAGGCATTACCAGGAGCCGATCGACTTATCCGATAGGGACCCTCCCAATTGGGAGACCACTTCCCAAATTTTGAACTTTTAGTCCCGATCGGTAAGATCAATTTCCATACCAAATCTCCATCGGCAAACTCCTTAGCCTTTACTTTCTTATCATACCATCTGGCAACTCTCTTCTTATTCTCTTCTATATTCATCAAGGCCTTCAGCCGATGTCCTGCTAGATCATCCAACTCGTCTGTTATTAAAGTAGCATAATCACCGGCAGACAATTGATCTTGAAAAGATATTCGCCTATACCCAGCCTTAATTTCCCAAGGTAGTACTGCATCATGCCCATACACCAATTGATAAGGTGAAACCTTGGTCGATCCATGACAAGCCATCCGGTATGACCAGAAGGCTTCATTCAACAATGTATGCCACCTCCTAGGATTTTCTTCAATCTTTCGTTTAATAAGCTTGATAATCCCTTTGTTAGATGCCTCGGCCTGCCCATTAGCTTGAGCATAGTAAGGAGAATAATTCAATACTTTAATTTCCATACCGATTGCAAACTCATCAAACTCCCCTGATGTGAACATGGTGCCCTGATCGGTAGTAATTGTTTGCAAAATTCCAAATCGGTAAATGATGTGTTCCTTCACAAAATCAATCATATTGGCCGATGTAATTTTTTTCAAAGGAATAGCTTCAACCCACTTAGTGAAATAATCGGTGGCAACCAAGATGAACTTATGTCCTTTGCTAGACGGTGGATAAATCTGGCCGATCAAATCAATAGCCCATCCTCAGAACGGCCAAGGCTTTATAATAGGATTCATAGCCGATGCGGGCGCCCTTTGAATATTACCAAACTTTTGACATTCTTGACACCCTTTGAAATACTTAAAGCAATCCTCAAGTATAGTCGGCCAATAATATCCATTCCTTCTAATCATCCACTTCATCTTAAAAGCCGACTGATGTGCTCCACATGCCCCTTCATGGATTTCTCCCATCAAACTCTAGCTTCATCATCACCTAAGCATCAGAGAAGAATCCCATCAATAGTTCGATAATACAATTCATCTTCGAGGAGCACATACTTGGTGGCTTGAAACCGAACCCGTCTCTCAACTTTCCTAGATGGATTCTTCAAATAGTCAATGATTTCTTTTCTCCAATCATCGGCATTGATTACCGATATTGCATTAATCATAGGCTGATATCCCAAGGCATGCTGAGCCAACCGATTGGCCTCTTCATTATGCAAACGAGGAACATGCTCTAATTGGAAATCTTTGAACTCCTTTAACAGTTGCATACTTCTTTCGTAATAAGTTATGAGAACTTCACTTCGGCATTCATAGCTCCCAGCCAATTGATTTAGAACTAGCATAGAATCCCCGAAGATCAACAGCGTCAGCATGAACTTCTCTTAATAACTCCAACCCCTTTATTAAAGCCTGATACTCAGCCTGATTATTCGTCGACGTGGCAACAATCGGCAAGGAAAACTCATACTTCCTTCCCCGAGGGGAAATTAATACTATGCCGATTCCTGCCCCCCGATCACACGTGGATCCATAAAGAAGAGCGTCCAAGGTACAATTTCCAAAGCCTCCACTGCACCACAATGTTGAGTTACAAAGTCGGCCATAATCTGTCCCTTAACTGCCTTAGCCGATTCATAACGCAAGTCAAATTCTGACAATGCTAAAATCCACTTACCGATCCTGCCACTCATGATCGGCATAGATAGCATGTATCGGACCACATCATCTTTGCATATGACAGTGCATTCGGCTGATAATAAATAATGTCTTAACTTGATACAGGAGAAGTATAAGCATAAACACAGCTTCTCAATAGCCGAATACCTAGTCTCAGCATCGATCAACCTCCTGCTAAAGTAATAAATTACACGCTCTTTCCCTTCAAATTCTTGAATTAAAGCCGAACCGATGACCGTCCCATCGGTAGACAAATACAATCTGAAAGGCTTCCCTTGCTGAGGTGGAATTAGAACTGGAGGACTCACTAAATAATTCTTGATTTCATCCAGAGCCAACTGTTGTTCTTTCCACCAAACAAATTCTTGATCGGCCTTTAATTTAAGAAGAGGACTGAAAGCATGAATTTTACCAGACAAATTAGATATAAATCTTTTGATAAAATTTACCTTGCCAATCAAGGACTGGAGCTCAGTCATGTTGGTTGGGGCAACTATTTTGTTGATGGCATCAATAGATCTTCGACTAATTTCAATCCCCCTTTGATGCACCATTGTTGACGTTTCTTAAGTGTCAATTTTAATTATCAAATAAACAAGAGAAAGGACCAATATGCAACCATCACCTAGAATTAGGGTTTGATCTGACAGAATTCCACGAGTTTTGTTGTTTATCTTTTTCTGCAGGGGGTTATCAGGAAATAAGGAAGAAAGGCCCACATGTCGGGATTACATAGAGATATCAACGCACCGCGTAATTTTACATCATCTAGAAGACTCCAGAAGCCACGAGACCGAAGCGGAGGCGAAGCTGGGCCAGGCCCAGGGCGCCCGCCCTGGTAGCCTGGGCGCCCGCCCTGGTAGCCTGGGCGCCAGCCCCCCTGCTGGAGTCAATTCAGGACTCCTTCGCTCGGGATATTCCACCGACCTATTGGATCAAGAAAAACATAGTACCACCTCGGCTATCGACCCAAAAACGCATACAAGGGGAGGACTATATAAGCGACGCTCCCCTGGCCCCTGGAAGACATGAAGAAATTATCATAGAGACTGAGGGGTGCCCTCGAAGGAAAACCTCTTCTCTAATTAATATTTCTTTTTAGGCTTAGCAATCAATGTAAGGTAGAAATAGATCTTCTAGTTTCTACTAGATTGAGAGAGATAGAGTGGAGGTGTAGAGTGGAGGAAGCCCGACCTGTCGGTGTCTACTCCAAGCTTGTACCTGCGGGATCAAGTTCTCCTAACCCGAAGCTTGCTCCTAGGATTCTTCAGTAATTCGACTTCTAAATTCTAGTAAGTTATTGTTTTATTGTTCTTATGGTTTATGAGTTTACTTTAATCTCTTCGCGTAGAGTTTAGAGTAATCATTGCTGGCGTAAACGTGGTGTTTAGGCTGGGGTACTCATAGATATTCCCTGACTAGCTGGACCGTCGTAGTAGTGAGGAACGTGACATTTCCGAGCTACCTTTGTAGATCACATCTCGTTAGCAGGAAGGATAGGGTTTATAGGTGCGGGTTGAACATCCTTTGTGGTGTCTAGATTCCGTTAGCCTCCCCATTAGAACAGTAGATCATCCTTACCAAGGTTAGAAGGAGACTACGGTTGCAGTCTTCTCTATTTGTCACTCACATCGAAAGACATTCTTTGTGCCTAAAGGGATAGTAGCAATAGATTTGGTTAGTCAGATGCACCCTTTCTCCCAGTGGTAAAAATATAAATACGATAACTCTGGATAACCTCCCGGGTGAAATGCTCACCGATATCCGTGCGCTTGCGGATCAATTCCTTATTGCGTTCCCAAATATCAACAAGCATTTCTAGCGCCGTTGCCGGGGAGAAAGACGGTTTGCTGAGATAACTTTGAGTCTTGCTATTATCTTGTATTATACTTTTATACTTTTATTCTTTTATCTTTTTATTTTTATCTTTATGGATAACTCAAATTCCATAACTATTATTAAATTCTTTGCACCTTCGGAGACCAGCCATAGACCATGGGAGTCAACACGTCCTGCCCCTAATTATGATCTGTGTCCGGAGTTGATTGCAATAGGTCAAAACCAACCCTTTTCTATAGCTGAGGTCCTATCTTTTAATCAAAAAGATAACGCACTTTTAGCTACACCTAGGGAATCTTTTAATCTTTCTATAAATTCTGGTTTAGACCTAGCCTTGCAAGACCATGTTTTTCTTAGATATTTTCACATTGGTCTTAATCATATAATCCTTGGTAGAGTCTTTCTTTCTTTATCAGTTAGTAACGTAAGGTATGTCTTCATTCGTGGACATCCTTCTTGTACTAGTCTTCATAGAAAAATCATAGAGATAGAGAAGGAATCATCTCCCATACAAGGAGAGGAAGTTTCAATAGCCGATTTCCAAACTTTCCAATCCCCTGATTCGGCTATCCAACCCATCCTTGAGCCTAATAATCTCTACTATGCTCTTTCTCTTGAACCTCCCGATAATCCTATGAATCTCTCTAGACATCCCATGCATAAGGAGGATCGAGAAGAGCAACATCAATGGCTAGAGGGCATTAAAAATTCATGTGCTATCACCACATTTGAGATCTCTAACCCTCTCTTCTTTTCTATTTATAAAAACTTTAAAAGAGCGGTTGTCGATGCATATGTTTATAATAAATATTGCAGATCTCGTCGAGTTAATTGATGGTTTCCCAAGGACAAGCTTAGTGTCCTAAAACAAGCACTTATCAGATTGTAACATGAACTTCTAATTACTTGCAACATTACCTTGTGTATTGAGCATATAAAGATAATTGTAGAAATATTCCTTCGGGTATTCTTGTCACTAACCTTTCTAGGATTGGAGCAAGAAGACCGGATGAATGACAAGCGCAAGGTATGCCCAACCAATCAACATTGAATTAAATTCATCCAATCTTGAATTTTGCAAAATTCAAGCTTAGGGGAGTACTTCACATAAAAACATCCTTTGCCATGTTGCTATGTTGGTTGTCCTTACCTTTGAGACATGCTCAATTTGTTAAATACTAATCACACTACTTCATCTCCACTTAAGTAGATCTCTATAAATGCCATCACGCTACCTTTGTTTATCCTAGTAAGTGTTAGTTTGGAAGTACTGCACATACTTCTATTGGCTTTTAAATTAAGCATGGTGCTTAGGTTAAACAGCCTTCCTTAATCTGATTAGACATGGAGTCTAGTTCGGTTATCGAACTAAAAATTGCTTGTGTAGACATTGGTATATTTTGTGGGACTAACCCCTGCAGGAAAACTTTCAATATCAACCTGGGAAGTCCTGAGATAAACTCACATTGGAGATAAACAAAGTGACACATGAAGTTTAACAATTTGCACAAGAAAGACGTAGCTCATAAGAGATGATCCATGGAGGGAGCCACAAACTCGATGCACAACCGCTAGAAAGGAAAGCTTCTACAAGGTGATATTGTACCATCGCTCTTCAAAGGTAACATCTTAAGGTACTTGACTATCCTTTTATAAGTTTCTCCTTGGTTCTGGCGTTCACATAAATAAAGAGACAAACATGTATGATTTATAACTCTAAATTAACCAACCTAACTGATTCAACATGTTTAGTCCCTTAATCTTTGTTCTTAGTACTACCTTCGTAATCCCATGCTTCTAAACATATAAGCTAATATGTTGCACATTCAATCTTTGGAAGATAAAAACAAAACATAAATATAGATAGATTATGTTTCCATTAGGTTGAGCCATCTGATCTAACAAATATTTTAAATGCTACACTCATGATCCATCAACTTTGTCTTGCTCACTATGCTTAAGGTTAGAAAAGAACAAATACACTTTTGGTTCTGTTGGTGTTTTCCACCAACAGAGCCCATGCACTTGATCTCTGCCTTGTCTCTATGAGCAGGACACATTTTGAGAAACGTGAAGGCGTTTTACAACTCCCAGATTCCATTAAGTGAAGAACCGGGATCTACGAGCACAAACACAATGGAGATCAGACACTTAGTTTCCTAAAGGAAATATTAAAGAACCTCTGTGTCCAAGTTGGTACCTTGTACGCTCCAGCAAACTTCGTGGTGGTAGAGACTGGTACTGAGGAGAGGGCACCCATCATCTTAGGGAGGCCATTCCTAAACACCAGAGCTGTCATCTACGCTAATGCTGCCAAGATCAGTCTCTACATCAAGGGGAAGAAGGAGACTTTCCTTCAAGAACAAGACTACATAAACTTCAGAGCAATCCCGACATGAACCAAGGAAGAGGACTAACAGGAGGAACAGGAACAAGCAAATGTGGACAGAGTCAGCTAAGATGGTCACTGCAGCTCAAGGAGGTCAAGATCGTCGACTCAAGTCACCTTTCTTGATCAAGAAGGACGACCCTAGTGTTCCAATCATCGAATGCACAACCAACAAATACTCTTTTTAGAAAACACTCTACGACACCGGATCGAACGTCAACATAATGGCCGCAGTCACTTATCAGCTCCTGCATGGAACCATGCCCCTACAACCAATATATATTTAGCTCCAGATGATTTTCAGAACATTGACATGGGAGAAGACGAGTACGATCCACCCATCATCCTTGGAAGACCATTCCTCAACACTATCAAAATTCTAAGCAGGTCAGGACAAGAAGAAGACAACGCAACCACAACCAGAGGAGGCAAATCATCAAGGACGGATGGGCAGACTACGAAGGATAAGTTGTAAGGTCAGAAGACGTTGAGTTTAAACAGAATTATCCAGAGGAGACCGAAGCACCAAGTCAGGTGTGGAAAATGAAGATAATTATACATGAAGAGGAGGCGCTGCCGGAAGTACCGACTACGCCACCCAACGAACCTCAGGATAATTGAGAAGGAGGAGAATCCCGTTCGGAGGACTTAAAAACACCGAACGCCTTGCCAAGAGGTAAACTTGGTAGTTATCCTTTCCCTTTCAATTATTTCAAGTAGTTCACTTAGTTAATTAAGTTCTAAACAGAAAGTAAAAATGTGAAAAACAGTAAGCCCCATGTGAGGATACGAGTGGCATAAAACCCATAAGTACATTCACTATGGTGGCATAAAAATAAAATAAAAATATTTTTCTGCTTTATAAAATAAAAATATAAAAACAGGGAGTAATAATTATTAAGGAGTCTCAACATGATAAAGGCTAGATATTTATGCTAACACTTAATCAGTTCCACAAGCTTTGTTGTCTATTTGAGCTCCACAGAATCTAAGAATCAAGAAGACTGGCAGACGGAGGATATTCTAATCGCTGTCACAATGCTGCTGACTTTCAAATACACCTCTGCCACCTGCTAGCTACATCAAGAGAAATTACGTCAAAATTCAGCTTGGGGGAGAGCACCCCCATTTATCTCGATAAGTATTTCTATCTATCTATCTTTATACTTATATTATTTTAGAATATAAATATACATAACTATGAAAAACCAAATAAAGATTTTATGCTTATATATATATGTCTTTTGCTTAGTGTGTTTAATAAATAAATAAAGTGGCTATGCTAATCTGTATCTAAATAAAACTCAAGCATGGAAATGATGAATAGTTGCTCTACCTAATTTGCACATTTTAAGTTCTCTCTCAAGTTTAGACATAACTGTTATAATTTAAAGCTTGCTCTAGACCTAAACTTGTGGGATGAAAACTTGATGTGAAATCTAAGTTGTTAACGGATACGATATGGGAAGGTTGAGCTGCTATTTATCTGTTTCTAGAGATGCTAGAATTCTGGAGAATTTTATCTTTGGAAATCTTTAAAATGTTGCATGATGAGTTCCTGTATCATGAGAGTTTAAATTCCTACCACAGCCATATATACATGCTTGCTAGACTTCGAGCCACACATCTACTTTTTACTGCTTATGAGCATTGAGTGTGGTCAAGCTGTGTAGACCCTTAGGAGCTTGTCATGTGGTTAAATCAAGATTCACTTGCACGTTCACTCACACATGCTACTTCTACTCCGGAAGTATCATCCACATATATCCATACATTTCCATCTTCAGAATCACCCAAAAATATTCTACTCCTAATCCGGGAGAGAATAGCCAAAAATAATTTTGTTCTTCCTTGTGTAATAAATGCCTCAAGATCAATAAAGAGTATTATTATTATGTCTTGTGTGTCTCTACTTTATTTTTGTGCAAGAAAGCAGAAAACAAGTATGGGGGAGATCCCTCGACATGCTAAACACACTCCGACTACACCACTCCACGATTCAGGTACACACTCTGCACACTTTACTCTACACATATATATATTTTAGATTATGCAGAATATTGTTCCCGACATGATAAAATAAAAAGATTAAAATATTTCTAATCATGATTAATCTCAATCTGTGATATTTCGTGAAAACTTGCAATTAGTATAAAATCATTTTTTAAAACCCTGTGTTACTTAAGTCAAGATGGAATATGTGATGGTAGAGTATGAGTTTCTTATTCTTGATATCATTGTTGCTTGGAGAATTTATTTCAAAATGTTCAAATTCCTAGCTACCATCCTCAGTGTTTTATATGCCTGATAAAACTGAAATATTAAATATGATTATAAAAGCTATCTGCTCTGTATTGAGTTTGTTCAAAATGAGTTAGACCCTTGTTGAGAGATTTATCATGCTCCTAAGATCAAGACATTATTTCAGTAAGATTCACTCTTCCGAAGTATTATTGCATTAGAGGCATGGGCTATGCAAAAATAGAAGATATTTCGAGGAAATAAAAAGGAGCAAGTGCTCGACAACCTCGCAGAAAAAATGGACAAGTGTCCGGAAGTAGAATTAGGGGTACCTCGGTATCCACTTAAAAAAAAAGAAAAAGAAAAAAAATGACAGCTCATGGTCCCTCTAATAAGCAATATGCCAGCAAGAGTTGACAAAGTTTTTAATTTCCAAAGTCTTTGATCTAAGAGTATGACATTTCCCTCCTCGGATCCCGTTTTGATCAGGCAATAAATGCAAAGTAAGTATGCTTGAGAATTCTTGCAAAATTAAAACAACCTTAGTGAGATATATATAAAAGATAATGAGTGATCCGAGAGAACCTATGAGGATCAAAAGGTATGCTAACTTTCTTTCAAAAATATACAAAAACTCCAAGTGACAGGATTGAGAAGAAAGGATCTTTACTCTTAGTCATATACATCCCTGACTATGGTACACAGTGGAATTTTAACACCCTGCAATTATAAAGAGAATGTTTTAAATGTTTACCCCAGATATTTTTCTTAACCATCCTTTTCTCGAGGACGAGTAAAAGCCTAAGTATGGGGGTATTTGTTGACGGTTCTTAAGTATCAATTTTAATTATCAAATAAACAAGAGAAAGGACCAATATGCAACCATCACCTAGAATTAGGGTTTGATCTGACAGAATTCCACGAGTTTTGTTGTTTATCTATTTCTGCAGGGGGTTATCAGGAAATAAGGAAGAAAGGCCCACATGTCGGGATTACATAGAGATATCAACGCACCGCGTAATTTTACATCATCTAGAAGACTCCAGAAGCCACGAGACCGAAGCGGAGGCGAAGCTGGGCCAGGCCCAGGGCGCCCGCCCTGGTAGCCTGGGCGCCCGCCCCCCTGCTGGAGTCAATTCAGGACTCCTTCGCTCGGGATATTCCACCGACCTATTGGATCAAGAAAAACATAGTACCACCTCGGCTATCGACCCAAAAACGCATAGAAGGGGAGGACTATATAAGCGAGGCTCCCCTGGCCCCTGGAAGACATGAAGAAATTATCATAGAGACTGAGGGGTGCCCTCGAAGGAAAACCTCTTCTCTAATTAATATTTCTTTTTAGGCTTAGCAATCAATGTAAGGTAGAAATAGATCTTCTAGTTTCTACTAGATTGAGAGAGATAGAGTGGAGGTGTAGAGTGGAGGAAGCCCGGCCTGTCGGTGTCTACTCCAAGCTTGTACCTGCGGGATCAAGTTCTCCTAACCCGAAGCTTGCTCCTAGGATTCTTCAGTAATTCGACTTCTAAATTCTAGTAAGTTCTTGTTTTATTGTTCTTATGGTTTATGAGTTTACTTTAATCTCTTCGCGTAGAGTTTAGAGTAATCATTGCTGGCGTAAACGTGGTGTTTAGGCTGGGGTACTCATAGATATTCCCTGACTAGCTGGACCGTGGTAGTAGTGAGGAACGTGACATTTCCGAGCTACCTTTGTAGATCACATCTCGTTAGCAGGAAGGATAGGGTTTATAGGTGCGGGTTGAACATCCTTTGTGGTGTCTAGATTCCGTTAGCCTCCCCATTAGAACAGTAGATCATCCTTACCAAGGTTAGAAGGAGACTACGGTTGCAGTCTTCTCTATTTATCACTCACATCGAAAGACATTCTTTGTGCCTAAAGGGATAGTAGCAATAGATTTGGTTAGTCAGATGCACCCTTTCTCCCAGTGGTAAAAATATAAATACGATAACTCTGGATAACCTCCCGGGTGAAATGCTCACCGATATCCATGCGCTTGCGGATCAATTCCTTATTGCGTTCCCAAATATCAACAACCATGAAGCCAAGAAACTGTCCTGCCGATACACCAAATGCACACTTGTGGGGATTCATTTTCAAACCCTGCTTCCTTGTGCATTCCAACACCTTTTGTAGATCGGCAAGATGCTTTACGAAGTCTCCAGACTTAACCACCACATCATCAATATAAATCTCCACCAACTTGCCGATGAATTCATGAAATATAAAATTCATGGCCCTCTGATAAGTAGCACTAGCATTCTTCAAGCTAAAGGTCATGACTATCCATTCAAAGAACCCGACATGACCAGGACATCTAAATGCAGTCTTTGGAATATCTTCTTCAGCCATGAATATTTGATTGTATCCTGCATTGCCATCCATAAAGCTAATAATCCGAAGCCGCAGCGTCAACTAGCAGATCGGCAACTGGCATTGGGTAGCCATCCATCGGTGTAGCTTTGTTAAGATTCCAGAAATCAATGCAGACCCGAAGCTTCCCGTTCTTCTTGTAAACCGGAACAACATTGGAAATCCACTCGGCATACCGACGCTGCCGAATAAATTTGGCTTCAATAAGTTTAGTTATTTCGGCCTTGATGTCAGGAAGAATATTAGGATTACATCGGCGGGCTGGCTGCTGATGTGGCCGAAATCCAGACTTGATAGGCAACCGATGTTCAACAATCGATCGGTCCAAACCAGGTGTTGACGGTCCTTAAGTACTAAAATTAATAATCAAATAAACATGAAAAAGGATCAATATGAAACAAACATCTAGAATTAGGGTTTTATCTGACAGAATTCCACGAGCTTTGGTGTTTATCTATTTCTGCAGGGGGTTATCAGAGAATATGGAGAGAAGGCCCACATGTCATGTTTACAACGAGATAATTATGTGCCGCGCAATTTTCCTCAATCTAGAAGGGTCCAGAAGCCACGGGAACAAACGAGAGCACGATCGGGCTCGGGTGCAGGGCGGTCGCCCACCCCCCTTGGGCGCCCGCCCAGGGTTGGAACCCAATCAGGACTCTGCTTCGGGACTACGCTCCACCGACCTAAAGGATCAATCTAAACCATACAATCTATGTCGGTTTGATCCAATGGCTCACGTTCACTTGAGGGGACTATATAACCAAGGCCAAACCCCCCCTGGAGGGAGGAGAAGAGAAAAAATCATTATGCAGAGGTAGCCATCAAAGTTAGGGTTTAGAGCTTCTCTCCCATAGAGAATTAGAATTAGCTACTCCCTAATCCTTCAAGTTTAGAGGTTTGATTAGATAGCAATTAGAGAAGTAGAGCACTACGCTCTGGATTCGGATCTTCGGTAATAAAGATTGGTATTATTCATATCTTTCTCTAATTCTATTGTTCTAATTGCATTATGTCTCTAATTATTATGTTCTTAGTTTGTTCTAGTTCTATATTTGATATAGTTCTAATTGATAATGAGTTTATGTATAAGTTTGCAAAGCGCTTAGCTCTTAACGCGAGGGAGTTAGGTGATAGATCACATGTGAGCGTGGTGCTTAGATGTTATTTATCTGCAAATGTATCCTATTGGCCGGGTCGTGTGGTAGTTCGCGATAGTGACAGCTTCGTTGATTCTTATATAGTCCACCCTCCGTTGATAGGACAGGTAGAACCGGTATTGTGGAGTAAGTCATGCGATGCTCTGATTTACTTTATCAATGTTCCTTATACATGAATGAAGAGTCTTTTATGCTATATATGATCTTGTAGATAAGTAGATTATGACTTAGTAGTTAGTAGATAACTTAGAATCCATTCTCTAGCTAATCCGACATCACCTACATATATGAGGAGTAGTCTATTTTCTAATCGCTGTGTTATCTACCCATGAACTTATACTTTATTATCATTATCTTTATGGTTTACCCCCTGCTAAAGAAAGTGACTGTGTGACGAGTTTCTCATTAGTAATCATGTTCTTGCAAGTTTATCTCTAGTCTATGCCTTGATAGATTTTTCCCCTTGATTTAATTTCATCTTCCTTAGATCCCTAGAGCAAAATTATAAATAACGATACCTGGAATACTTATCCTGGTGAAATGCTACAATGAGGTGTTTTATTTGTGCGCTTGCGGATAGAATAGATTATTTTCTAGAGAGCCTTTACATTTATAAATACCTTTGTACACTCTGGCGCCATGCTAGGGATGACAACCTAGTATCTAAGTGGTGTTAGCTAGTGTCAACAAGCATTTATGGCGCCGTTGCCGGGGATATTATACGAGTCTCTGGAATAAGTCATAGAGGGGAACAAAAGGGTAACACATAGGAATGGTAAGGAAAGCCAGAAAATCAATCAAGGTTATTCGTATAAAATTTTAGACTAGACTATAGAGAAATAATTGCATAAAAACAACTACTAAGTGAGAAATCATAACAAGGCACCTCTGCTTTGGCAGGTTCACCCTGTTGTTTTTCTATGTTTACAGTTTTATACAGGGTATATCAGGATTGACTTTGGGTACATTCAACTCTTCATCATCAGAACCAAAGCAATCAAGAGAAGAAGAAGCTAGTTACCAATTGCTGAAGCTATGGCACAGAAGACCCTACAAGAATTCTCTACTCCAAGTCTTGACAACATTCCAACTGGTCCAAGATTTGCAGTAGAAGAAGGAGTACCCGAGTTTGAGCTCAAGTCAAGCCTCATCAATTGGGTACAAGCTACACAATTTAGTGGAAAGGCACATGAAGATGCTAGTGCACACTTGCAGAATTTCTTAGAGATTGGAAGCACAATCCACATCAACGGAGTTGACAAAGACGTCATACTGCTTCGCCTTTTTCCATTCTCACTAGAAGGAAAAGCGAGGTAGTGGTTCTACACTCATCAAGATAACATCAACAACTGGACGAACTTGTCAAATGCCTTTCTATCGAAGTTTTTCCCTATAGGCAAAACAACTGCCTTAAGAGGAAATATTGTCAGTTTCCAACAGCAGAAGACAGAAGCCATTTCAGAAGCATGGGAGCGTTTTCAGGGATACATTTCAGATTGCCCTCACCATGGAATGGCCACATGGTTACTTATGCAGACCTTCTACCATGGATTAACCCAGAAGGCTCGTGAGTGCCTAGATGCATCTGCTAAAGGATCATTCTTGGAGCTTACAATTGGAAAATCAGAGATACTTTTGGATAAGATAGCAGAAAATCAAAGCTGGTTCCAAGATAAAGCTCAACAATGTCATCAAACTGAAGAAATACCAGAAGAAGTAAATGCATTATCAACTAAGATGGAAAATTTGCTCCATTGGATTGACCAGAGGGCCAAGTTCAAAGAAGACCAAAGGGCCATTGAGACAGTATACAAATATCAACCAACTTCGAGTCAACCCAATAGCAAAGGTATGAATTCAGGTAATACTTTCAAGCAACTTTCATTAAAAGAGATAATTGCTCAACAAACCAAAATTAATAATAAAGTTAAACAAAGGCTAGATACAAATGTATCATCTCTAAAAGATATACACAATAAAATGGATTTTCTACTAACTGCCTTTGATGAGCAAAACACTCTTAATAAAAGGGTAGAGCTTAAATTAATAAAGATAGCTGCTGCACTGCCTGTTGCTACTAACATTGAGCAGGTAAAGAATATAACTACTAGAGGAGGCAAAGCCACCAGAGATCCCCCATACCCTAAAGAGAAACAAAGAACATCAGCACCAGTGCAACCAGCAGTGATAGAAGAAGAAAGCCCAGTTGAAGCAGAAGATCTGCTACAACCAACAAGAACTGGAGAAATGAGGAAAGATTTTTACGACACCAACTATTTGCCATTTCGCAGAAGAAACAGAGGACTGCAGTCGGATGAGCAGTTTGGTAAGTTTGTAGAGGTCATTCAGAAATTATATGTCAACATACCTCTGCTCCATGCCATACAGGTACCTACATATGCAAAGTACATCAGAGATATTCTTAACAAGAAGAGGCCACTGCCCACCACTGAGGTTATCAAGCTGACAGAAGAATGTAGTGCGGCCATCCTCAACAAACCACCAAAGAAGAAGGAAGATCCAGGATGCCCCACTATTGACTGCTCGATCGGAAACCAACACTTCAACAATGCACTTTGTGATCTCGGAGCAAGTGTCTGTGTGATGCCAGCATCAGTCTACAAAAAGCTTGAGCATGCGACCCTAGAACCAACATCAATGTGCCTACAACTAGCGGATCAATCGGTTCGACACCCGTTGGGCATCGCCGAGAACATTCCAGTCAAGATCAGAGATTTCCTGGTGCCAGTAGACTTTGTAGTACTGGACATGAGTCCTGACTCAAAAGTGTTCATCATCCTTGGAAGGCCATTTCTGAGCACTGCCAATGCCCACATTGATGTCGGGAAAGGAGAAATCAAGTTCAACATAAACGGTCAAGAAGGACACTTCACATTCAAACCCAGACCAGAGAGACTCTACAGTGAAGGAAGTTCATGAAGAACCACTGGAGACACCATCTCCGGAGGAAGGTAACTCAGAAGATTAAAAGATTTGGAGGTCCAGCTTGGGGGACCTAAAAATCCCAAACCCTCACCGGGAGATAAATCGGTATTTATCCGCATTATTAATTTTCTCATGTTTAAATTCTTGCATAATTAATTCTTGCATTAGTCACATTTAGTCATAGCATTATTATAATAATCAAAAGCCCCATATAAATAATATTCATGGTGTGTAACAACCCATATTTATTAATTATTGTGGAGGCACAAAAAAAAATTTTTCCATTATCATTATCATTAAGTTTCAATTCTCATAGATTTTCCTGCATTATATTTAATTATATTAATCTTCTAGAAGCATGACCCACACTCCTTGGGTCCCACATGTCATACACCACACCTCACATACATCCCATCACATTATTTCATCCACCAATATGCTTCCACTTACCTGACATCGTTCCACCGTCCAACCACCACCCACACAACATTATTCTGCGTGAGATCAAAGCAAGGAAGCAAGTGGAGGAGGCACACCCAGGATGGACACCAGGAGTGGGCGCCCGCCCACCTACCAAGGGCGCTCGCCCTGCTCCCTCTTGCTCCTATAAATAGCCACCTTCTACCTCCATCTTCTTCACACAAGCACTCTAGAAAACCACACAAGTATCAGTTTCCAGAAAGAGCTCTTGTAGTGAAGAGAGGAGAGAGTAGAGAGAAAGAGAAGATTGGAAAAGAAGTTGATAGAGAGTGAATATCACTTAGCAAGTAGTGATCCCGTTGTCTAAGCGGAAGTAAAAGTTGTTTAGGGGGAGGTTCTGCTAAAATAGAAAACTTATCTTGAACGACTAGCCCCTGGACTACTGACATTCCGGACAGCTGACCACTAATATTTTCTCTCACATTTTCCACCAGTTGTGTTTTTGCCAACTTTTGTTTACAGGATGTTTAAGAAGGTGAAGAATGCAGGGAAGGCTCTCAAGAACATTGGTACAAGGAGTTCAGCTCGACACTCCTCACAGCCATCAGAGATGAGCGTCGACCCGACACCCACACAAGCTCCATCATCCTCATCAGGTCAGCAAGTTAAGGTCCTTCTCAAGATAGGAGACCTAGGACTGAAGACCCGAAGAGAGAAGGAAGTCTATCAGCAGTTGAAGAACAAAGATTTCATTCACACCCCTACTATCGATCCAATCTTACTACAAGAAACAGGTATGGACACTGAATTTGACTTAATTTTCCAGATGATAGGCTGGACAAATTTTTGGAATATAACTGAGCTAGGTTCTCGTCTTCTCACCCTCGAATTTCTTTGCACTTTACAATACTATGAGGGGAGAATTGTTTTTCGGATGTTCAAACAGGAAATTATGTTGTCTTGGAGAGAGCTGAGCGACCATCTTGGTTTCTCTTCAAGATGCATCCTGAACATTGACTCCGATTTACCTAACTTTGAGAGACACTAGTTTTGGAGAGAAATATCTAGAGATAATTTTTATAGTCAAGCCCGAACCAGTGACATGGAACACCCTACTCTTAGGATGTTCCACAAATGGCTTGGGTACAATCTTTTCTATCGTGATGATATTAGGAAAGTAAGAGTAGGATATTTACAACTTTTATATGCTGCTATTAATAAAGTACCTACTTCACCTGTTACACTTTTGGTTTCACATTGGTTTAGTGTACCTAGTCTTCAGGGACCAGTAGGATGTACTTCACTTATCACTAGTCTAGCCATTAATCTTCACTTACTAGAAAACTCGTCATTGGACTTCATAGATGAGTTAAGAATTTATCATGGCTATGACACATTTAGACAAGCTCGGATATTAAAGAAAGAGGGGAATATAATATATATGCTATATGATGATAGAGGCAAGATTCGGTTACCTAACCCGAACCTTGGCCTATACGTTGTCCAAAATTTTTTGATTGAGATTTCAGCAACACCAGTGAACCAGAGAGCTCCATAGCGAGTGGCATCTGAAAGGATGACCACCCATCGAGAACGCACCTGGTATGGAGCTGACCCTAGACTAGAAGAAGCAGCGCACCTGCATTATTGCGATTACAACCCCCGAGTCCTTCGAGACCCATGGGTTCGTCATGCGCAACCACAAGAGCCAACAGAGGAGACATGGCCGGAGAGCCAAGATCACCAGTGGACAAACCCGCCTTTCCATACGGGCAGGTACTCCACTGACCCATATGGAGCTTCAGGATCCAGACCTCCGCCCCAATTTGATGCAGGACGATACTCCGATGCCTCCTACGCCTTCACGAATGACTACTATCAAGAGGCCGGTGCTTTCTTCACTCGTACCGACAACACTCTCCTTGACATCCAGAACACGCAAGCAGAACATGGAAGACTCCTGGAAGAGCAACAAAAATGGAACCAGGAACATGCCGCTGCAGTAGAAGAGCTGAGACAAGATACAACAACAATGAATGACAACATCACAACTACGATGCGGTTCTGGAACATCGGGTAAGACCGACGTCAACATCCAGCTTGGGGGAGTTCCTCCCCAATTTATCAAGTAAGTTTTTATTTGCTCTTCTTATTTATTCTTTTCTATTTTAGTATTTTATCTTAAAAGGAAAAAACCTAGAAAACCCAATAAATATTTTCTTGCTTTAATCTACTGCATTCTATAAACATGAAAACAAAATAAAAAGAGTGTGTAGATAAGTGTGCTTTATTTTCCTGCTAAGTTTAATCTCTAGAAAAAACAAAAAGACCAAAAAGATGCATGAACAGTTGCTCTATTTGCTTACTTACAAGTACCTAGCTTTTACATTAGAGTTCTTCCAGGAATTACTAAAACTGAATTTACTATCTTTGGGAAGCATAAAACTAAAGTCTAGGTAAGAGAAAGGCATGATATAAAGTTGAGCTACTGTTTATCTTGTTCCTACTACACTAAGTTTTGGAGATTTATTTTGAAAACTTACAAATCACATGATGAGTTCCTAGCATACAAAACTACCTATCACAGCCATACTTGCTATAACATCTTTACATTGAGTTTGATCGAGCTGTGTTGACCCTTAGGAGCTTTTCATGTGGTTAAATTAAGATATTCACTTGCACACATCTACCGCAACATTCATCATCAATCATTAAAATTGCTAAAAATATTATCACTCACTGTCCCAAATATTGTTATTCTCTCTCTCTAAAAAGATTCAATGTAGAAGAGGCATGGGTTATGCAAAAATACACGACGAAATAAAAAGGGGCAAGTGCCCGGAACCTCGATAAAGAAAGAAAAAGAGTGAGACGAGAGGTAAAAATGGACAAGTGTCCGAAGTAGAATTAGGGGTACAAAGATGCCCACTTGGGCGGAAAAAATGGACAAGTGTCCGACAGTAGAATTAGGGGTATCTACTACCCACCTGAAAAAAAAGAGATAGCCCATGTTCTCCCAAAGCAAAGATCAAAGAAGAGGAGAGATAGCAATATGAGGAGCAATGAGAAGTAAGTTTTATTATTACTTATACATTTTTACCATCACTATCATTTATTCCACCACACATGCACATCTTGATTTAATTATATGTTGAGTTCCTTTGGATCCATGGCTCGATTAGACAACATATGTATGAGCTGTTTTCACTCCTATGAGCTCCACTTAAATATTTCATTAGCTATAGGTAAGTGACATTATGGTAAGGATCCACAAATACCACATATAGAGAGACTTGAGAGAATCATTTCTGGGAACTCTGAGTTTTATTTTGAAAATTTATGAAAAACTCTGGAACAAAGGTGAAGTATAGACAGGAGGAATAGTGCTTGACTTAACTATTTTGTCTTTCGATTACTTAAGATTTAAGTGCAGGTACTAAACTCCATAACACTTCACTCTAATCTGGAAGAATTTTATGCAAAAGCATGTGTGCCTCTCAGGAAAGAAAACATCGAAGGAACTTCGGATTCGTCTAAGTTTAGCTATTTGCTCAGGGACGAGCAAAGGGTAAGCTTGGGGGAGTTTGTTGACGGTCCTTAAGTACTAAAATTAATAATCAAATAAACATGAAAAAGGATCAATATGAAACAAACATCTAGAATTAGGGTTTTATCTGACAGAATTCCACGAGCTTTGGTGTTTATCTATTTCTGCAGGGGGTTATCAAAGAATATGGAGAGAAGACCCACATGTCATGTTTACAACGAGATAATTATGTGCCGCGCAATTTTTCTCAATCTAGAAGGGTCCAGAAGCCACGGGAATGAACGAGAGCACGATCGGGCTCGAGGGCAGGGCGGCCGCCCACCCCCGCTTGGGCGCCCGCCCAGGGTTGGAACCCAATCAGGGCTCTGCTTCTGGACTACGCTCCACCGACCTAAAGGATCAATCTAAACCATACAATCTATGTCGGTTTGATCCAATGGCTCACGCTCACTTGAGGGGACTATATAACCAAGGCCAAACCCCCCCTGGAGGGAGGAGAAGAGAAAAAATCATTATGCAGAGGTAGCCATCAAAGTTAGGGTTTAGAGCTTCTCTCCCATAGAGAATTAGAATTAGCTACTCCCTAATCCTTCAAGTTTAGAGGTTTGATTAGATAGCAATTAGAGAAGTAGAGCACTACGCTCTGGATTTGGATCTTCGGTAATAAAGATTGGTATTATTCATATCTTTCTCTAATTCTATTGTTCTAATTGCATTATGTCTCTAATTATTATGTTCTTAGTTTGTTCTAGTTCTATATTTGATATAGTTCTAATTGATAATGAGTTTATGTATAAGTTTGCAAAGCGCTTAGCTCTTGACGCGAGGGAGTTAGGTGATAGATCACATGTGAGCATGGTGCTTAGATGTTATTTATCTGCAAATGTATCCTATTGGCCGGGTCGTGTGGTAGTTCACGATAGTGACAGCTTCGTTGATTCTTATATAGTCCACCCTCCGTTGATAGGACAGGCAGAACCGGTATTGTGGAGTAAGTCATGCGATCCACTGATTTACTTTATCAATGTTCCTTATACATGAATGAAGAGTCTTTTATGTATATATGATCTTGTAGATAACTAGAGTAGATTATGACTTAGTAGTTAGTAGATAACTTAGAATCCATTCTCTAGCTAATCCGACATCACCTACATATATGAGGAGTAGTCTATTTTCTAATCGCTGTGTTATCTACCCATGAACTTATACTTTATTATCATTATCTTTATGGTTTACCCCCTGCTAAAGAAAGTGACTGTGTGACGAGTTTCTCATTAGTAATCATGTTCTTGCAAGTTTATCTCTAGTCTATGCCTTGATAGATTTTGCCCCTTGATTTAATTTCATCTTCCTTAGATCCCTAGAGCAAAATTATAAATAACGATACCTGGAATACTTATCCTGGTGAAATGCTACAATGAGGTGTTTTATCTGTGCGCTTGCGGATAGAATAGATTATTTTCTAGAGAGCCTTTATATTTATAAATACCTTTGTACACTCTGGCGCCATGCTAGGTATGACAACCTAGTATCTATGTGGTGTTAGCTAGTGTCAACACCAGGCATCTCAGTATAATCCCAAGCAAAGCAATCTTTATGTTCCTTCAGCAAATCGGTTAATTGTTGCTTACACTCAGAATTTAACTTGGCACTAATAAAAGTAGGCCTAGGTTTATCACCACTACCTATATCTACTTCTACTAGATCATCGGCCGATGTGAACCCCTGGCCTAACTTTCCATCATCGGCGAACCTATCCATTAAAAACCATCTTCAGAACCGACTGCTTGGATCGGTGGAATTTCATAATCAGCAACCTTGAGGAAATCCTTTTCCCAAGCTTCCCCTGAAATACACCTAGTCCTTTCATAGGTATCTGCCTCTGCCAATGCGATGACATAAGAAGAATCTCCTGGAATAATCTCAATTTTATCACCTACCCACTGAACCAAGCACTGGTGCATTGTAGACGGGATGCAACAATTGGCATGAATCCAATCTCTCCCTAGCAACAGATTGTAGGCACCTTTCCCACTGATTACGAAGAAGGTCGTCGGCAAGGTTTTGCTGCTGATGGTCAATTCTATGCAGATAGCTCCCTTAACTGGAGACACATTGCCTTCAAAGTCTTTGAGCATCATATCGGTCTTGGTCAAATCTTGATCTCCTTTTCCAAGCTTCCGATACACTGCATACGGCATGATATTGATAGCCGCTCCACCATCAACTAGAATCTTGGTCATCAGCTGGCCGTCCACTGTCCCTTTGACAAACAGAGCCTTAAGATGTTGCCTTTCATTATCTGTAGGCTTCTCAAAGATGGCAGTCATCGGATCTAGAGCCAACTGAGCTATCTGGTCAGAAAACTCCAACTCATCATCACTAGATGGCGTAAGGAATTCCATCAGCAACATAAAGACCATATTGACGTCTGTCGATGGACCTTTCCCCTTAGGATCTGATTGTTTCTGATCCCCAGTCTGTCCAGAGTTCTCCCCCTTGCTTAACTCTTCTCGCCTTTCGCGCTGCAGTCTTCTTTTCTGTGTCCTGGTCAACCCCTCTGGACACCATGGAGGAAGTAGCTGCCGTCTTACCGCCGGGCGACGATTTTCCCTTGATTCCACCCGATAAGTGTTGGCATCCCTACAAAATATGAACTCATCGGGAACCCATGCATTAGCCATTTCTTCAAGTTCTTCCTGGCCCCTGGGCAAATACTCAACACGATCTCCAAGCCTATCGTGCACGCTGAGCCTGCCCCCCAGCCGATCATGGATGGATGCTCTCCCCCTAATCGGCCCATTAAATTGCCGATCATTATCACGATAGCGCGGATCAGACCTTTCATACCGGTCATAACCGTTGCACTCAGGACAATCTTTGATAGTGGGAAGTTTGATATTTTCCTCCCAACAATGAATGAAGAATGGACAATTCCAGTGATCCCTATGCCGATTCCACTCCTGACGGCGTCTTTCTTCTTCCCGACGATAGTCCTCTTGCTGGCGCCGATACCGATCCTCACGTTGCTGCCAAGTCTCTCGAGGCCTTCTGTGAGTTATCACAATACCAGATCTGGGAGGCCTCCCTGAGTTAGTTCCCTCCTGGACTAGGCCTTTTCCTTTTGCATCGGCGGTAGTGATTTGATGCTGAGGATCCACCGATGCACTTCTTTCAGTTGCTTCCGATGTTAAGACCTTGGCCTTTCCCTTAGCATCCAGCATGTTTGTTGGGAAAGGATGTTGATCAATCTTCATCGGCTTCTGAGCTTTGGAGCTATCAAATTTGATCCTCCCTGACTCTATAGCTGATTGCAGCTCTTGCCTAAACACTTTGCACTCATTGGTGCTATGAGAAGTTGCATTGTGCCATTTATAATACTTCATCTTCTTCAACTCCTCAGCCGATGGGATCACATGATTAGGTGATAATTTGATCTGACCTTCCTAAAGTAGAAAGTCAAATATCCGATCGGCCTTAGTGATATCAAACGCGAACTTCTCTAGGTCTTTATGCCCAAAAGGGCAAGACATCGGCTTCTTGTTTTTCACCCACTCTGCCAAGCCGATGACCGGTTCTTCATCAGAATCTGAGCTTGCTGCTTCATCAACAAAGGACACCATCTTGTTCCTTGCTCTCTTGGGTTCAAATGGCTTGATATCTTGATCAGAAATCCTCTGCACCAAATGACTTAAGCTTTCAAACTTCTGAGACGCATACTTGTCCCTGATGTGTGGCAACAAACCCTAGAAAGCCAAATCGGCTAGCTGCCGATCATCCAGAACCACGCTATAGCATTTGTTCTTGACTTCCTGTATCCTCTGCACAAAACCTTCAACCGATTCATCATTGCGTTGCCTCAATTTGACCAAATCGGTGATCTTCTTCTCATGGACCCCAGAAAAGAAGTATTTGTGGAATTGTTTCTCCAAATCGGCCCAAGTAATCACTGAATTGGGAGGTAATGATATAAACCAGGTGAAAGCCGATCTGGACAATGATGACGAGAATAAGCGAACCCTTAACTCGTCCCTGTTACCAGCTTCCCCGCACTGGATGATGAACCTGTTGACGTGTTCTATGGTTGACGTGTCGTCCTGCCTAGAAAACTTAGTAAAATCTGATACCTTGTACCGATTTGGCAGCGGGATCAAATCATATGCGGGAGGATACGGTGTCCGATAAGAGTAAGTGTTGACTTTGGGTTTTATCCCAAATTGATCTCTCATTACTTCGGTAATCTTATCGTCCCAATAAGCATCGGCATCTTGCCGATGAGGTGGTTGCAGATCTGGCGCCTGCTGGTAAGCTTCCACGTGTCGGTGCGGTGCGCGATCTGCATGGAACATTGGATTAATAATTTGTCCCCCAATCTGCGGACCACCGAGCTGTTGTGCGCCGATCTGCTGTCCGCCGATTTGCTGGCCTCCCAGATGTTGACCTCCAAATTGCTGACCAACGATCTGTTGGCCGTGATTCATCGGCTGATTGACTGCCCCTTGGCTCTGGAACCCGAGATAGATCTGGCTTTGCTAGAATCCTATAGCCTGATGATTTGGTTGGGGCGTTTGTGGAAAGACCTGCTGCTCAAGCCATCCACTATTAGCATTCATCGACATAGGTCCTGCCGATGACTGGTAATTGGGCATCATCATTGAATTGACATACCCTGGCTAAGTCATAAATCTCTGTTGCATCAGCATTGAGTCTGCCGATGCGTTAGGCATCTGGAACGTCGGAGCTTGAGAATTTCCAGTATAAGGTCTTGCAGTGGTAGTTGTAGTATACTGGGGACTCTGGTTTATCGGCATACTTATAGGTGCCGATGCCATAGGAGCCTTGCCTCTCACCTCAGCTGCTTTGGACGTACCAGGTGTCTTCCAGTATTCCGGGGGCATACCGAAACCCCACTAGTTAGGAGGAGGAACTGGTCCTGACATTGCCGATGCCAATAGATCTGTGGTGAGTTTGATCTGTTCATCTGAAGTCAATGGATTAGTTGTCATCGACATAGATTGTGCATTAGTGACTCCTAACGTGCTTGGAGGAACAGGAATTTCTGGGCCCGCAGCGGCTGTAGCAACCGATGGAGCTGTGACTACCGGTGATCCTGGCTGATGATGAGAGGGGCCCACATAATCTGGTGGCAATTGTCCTTCCTTGAAAGTTCTAGCCACGGCATTGAAAACCGTACTGGACAGCACACCAGCTTGGTTGATCAAAGCACAGTTGATAGCACTATCAACCATCTCTTGAAAGTTTACCAGGATTGGCTTCAAAAGTAACGTGCGGAGGCATCGGCAGTGCATCCTTCTGGATCACTTCGCCGCTCCAGTTTATGCTGAAGGACCTCAGGCATTGCTGCTTGTAATCCTCCATGGCTTTAGCAATAGCTCGCTCCTGCTCATCCTTGAGATTGGCTTTCGTCACGGGGATGACGTTCTCCTGATCAAACTCAGTAGTCAACATGTTGATCTTGGTCCCACTGGGAGTGCCAAAAGATGTGTTGATGCAAAAGTGGATCTGCAAACACAAAGGGCTAATACCCGATTTAAACGTTAAGGCGTGCCAGCCGATTTGACCTTACTATCGGCAAAGGTGGTAACTCAAATACTTTGGTCCCGACAACAACGATGCGCCCGGATGCCACGGCCAAGAGGTATTCACGCGGAACTTGAGAACACGCCGAGCTTAAGTCGACGAATTCCTAAGAACTCGTAATAAAAGGAAAAGTACGACGAAGTCGTCGAAAAAGTAGATGCTAGAATATGAGTAAAAACTGGTGTTTGATTGATTGATAGATGTCCGTTTACAAAGCCTCAGGGTCTACATTTATACCCTGTTCGCAGAGCTACAACCAGACACGACTAGGATTCGAATTCCAAATTAAACAGAATCCGTATACAAAACGATCTAAATAACTAAGGAAAACATAAAACTATCCTCCCGTGACAAACTGGAACACCTCCACAAGCCGATCGGCAACCTTTAAGTTCTTCCTCCGCGTCGTCGGCAGAATCCCTTGTTGTAGCCATCGGCACAAACACATCATCACCTATGGACTTGGTCATGTTCAGCCGTCCCTCCATCGGCAACCATCCTCATCGGCAACTCATCCTGTAGACCAAGCACTGCCGTCTTGTCTTGCCAACCTGCATTCTACCGATCATGGACACGTGCCCAAAAACGGTGTCAACACCGAGGAAGCCCTCGATAACCTAAAGAAAACACTGACCTCTGCCCCGGTCCTGGTCCCGCCTCAGCCCGCAGAACCTCTGCTTCTGTACGTTGCCACGACGACCCAGGTGGTCAGTGCGGCAGTAGTGGTCGAAAGACAGGAGGAAGGGCATGCGCTGCCAGTCTAGAGGCCGGTCTACTTCGTCAGCGAGGTACTCTCAGAGACCAAGGCACAATATCCGCAGATCCAGAAACTAATCTACGCGGTGATCCTCGCCCGACGCAAGTTGCAACACTACTTCCTCGGCCACCCTATCACGGTGGTCTCGTCCTTCCCCTTGGGTGAGATCATCCAAAGTCGGGAGGCCACGGGAAGAATTGCCAAATTGTCGGTCGAGCTCATGAGTGAGACCCTCACTTATTCGCCCTGCAAAGCTATCAAGTCTCAAGCTCTGGTGGATTTCGTCGCGGAATGGACGGACTCCCAGCTCCCCCTGGCTCAAGTTCAAGCAGAACTATGGACGATGTATTTCGACGGGTCTCACATGAAGACGGGAGCTGGGGTGGGCCTGCTATTCATCTCGCCCCTAGGCGTTCATATGAGGTATGTCATCAGAATACATTTTGCTGCATCCAACAACGTCGCGGAATATGAGGCCCTTGTCAATGGGTTGAAGATCGCCATCGAGCTAGGAGTTCGGAGCCTCGACGTTCGAGGCGACTCCCAACTCATCATCGACCAAGTGCTGAAAGCCTCCAACTGCCACGACCCAAAAATGGAGGCATACTGCAAGGAGGTACGTCGGCTCGAGGACAAGTTCCACAGCCTCGAGCTCGTCCACATCGCCCGACGCTGATTATGAAGAACTTGTGGGAGATAATCTTGATCAGGTCTATCTACAATCTAGTATATATGTATATATGAAATTAAAATAAATGATATTTATACTAATATATTTATACTTGTTTGTGTAGCCCTCTAAATCGATGATAACTTCTGAGAAGAGTAGAAAAGTGTGCGGCCCGAAGAAGCCGTTGGAGGGTCGGTACATTCTGTCAGAATTCGATGACGGTACAGGACAAGTACTTGGTGCTAATTCTAAAAAATTTGTTGCGCACTGTGGCTACCTTGTAAGGGACAGGCTTCCGGTTAGTGCTCGTGAATGGAGGCAACTGAAAGATAACCCTCATATTAGTTTTGTCTCAGATCGTGACAAGGAATTGATTTGGCAAGATATCCTTCAACATTTCACGCTCGATACACAGGATGAAGCTTTGAAGGAGAAGGTTAAAATCTGGGCTATGCAGAAGATGGCCAAACAATTTTAGGCTTGGAAGAAGACATTATACAAGACTTTTGTTGCACAAGGCCGGACACCAGATTTCACCAACAAGGCCTACGTCAAGTTGAGGCCTTTTTGGGATGAGTTCGTAGAGTTTAAGAACTCAGAAGAGGGTCAGGCACGGATGATCAAGAATCAATAAAATGCTAAACAAAAGCAATACCACCATCACTTTGGTTCAGGTGGCTACAGGATTGCTATTCCTATGTGGCAAAAGCTGGAACAGGAGATTCTTGGGAGAGGGATCGAACCAGAATCAATGCACTGGCCCGAGCGCGCCAAGTATTGGTTCTTTGGTCACGGGGGAACCATAGACCTAGAGACCGGAAAGATAGTGTACGGCGAAAAGCTCAAGAGAGTAGGACAGAGAATGGCCTATGCTAGAGGATTAGTTGAAAGCGGCACCTGGCAGCCAAATAGAGAAAAGGATGAGCTGACATACGCCCTGGAGACTACTGAACACGGTGGGCAAACTAGAGGCTATGGGGAGGTATCATGGGAGCATGGCTTCCCTAAAGATAGACCGACTTATAGAAGCCGCCAACGAAAGAAGGAAGAGGAAGCAGAGCGGTAGCATAGGTTGGAGGCAATGGTGATTGAGTCACGCGAAGCGGCTCGTGAAGCGATAGCGCGAGAGAAAGCGCTTGAAGAGAGAATGAACGAGGAGATCAAAAGACAAGTGCCGATTGCAGTAAGTTCTATACAAGGGCAAACTGCATCAGAGCCTAGAGTCAACATTAGCCCCCCCGGTCAGTTGAAAAGTAGTTGCGCTTCCACGGAGATGCCAACTATTCAAGACAACGTGGGGCTGCACTTTCCGGTGGATGACATCACTGAACCTCTGACTACATGTGAGCTGCACATTCCACAGGGGACTGCCACATTCAGGGTTTATGTCGGTGTTGTAACTCTTGTCGACCGTACGAGGACACCAAGAATCCATGGGGCGATAGTTCCACCTGGATATGCTAGTGTCTCGGTGGATAGAGTTGTCAAAGGCTTCAGTAATGTGCAGCTTGAGATTGAAGGAGGTGATGGAGAGAAGACTCTAGGAGAAGCACAGAAGACTTTTATTTGTTGGTGCAAGCGCTACATCATTATTCCTGGGGCATCACCTAGTAGTCTACCACCACCTCCTCGTCATGAATCTAATCCTAGGTGCGGATGAAAATTGACTATACATTTGTTCACTAAATTTATTTTGCATTCTCTTAGTTAGCGGTTTACTCATATACCTTTTGTTTTCACAGGTGGTCACCTACATGTCATAGTGCTGCGGGTGATGACGAGGGAGTGCAAGACACGGCTGCATCGCCTCGGTCTCCAACGCCACCACCTAGGGCTCCAACACCGCCACCTCGGGCTCCAACACCGCCACCTCAGGCTCCAACACCGCCACCTAGGGCTCCAACGCCACCTAGGGCTCCAACGCCGACTCCTCGGGCTCCAACACCGCCACCGGACACCCCATCGCCTCCACATGTGGCTCCACCACGAAAGAAGAGGCCGGCCACACAATCAAATGTGTTGGCCGCCCCGCCGCCAAAAAAGAAAGCCTCCGAAAAGAAAGAAGCTATCATTCCTAAGAAGCTATCCTATGAGAAGACTGATGCAGAACTAAATGCTTCAGTAAAATCAGACGTGGATAGTTTCATCAAGAAACTTAAGACTGAAAGAGAAGCCAAGCGAAACCTTGAGAAGCCGTACCTCTTACTACGGCCAGAAGATCTACGACAAAGGGTTGAGGCTGTACAAAAAAAGAGGCATGAAGCTCAGAAAGAATCATCATCTTTATCGGACTATGATCACACTTTAAGGAAATCCATAGAAGAAGAGAAGAAGAAAGAGAAAAGAGCACGCAAGGGTGTAGCACAGCTCGGGGAACAATCAAAGTAATCAGTGCCCCCGCTAGTCATTGGAAATGAATATGGTTCAAACATTGACGTGCTAGACCAGCAGATACCGGCAGATTTAAAATTTGAAGAGCTTGAAATTTTTTTTGCGGAAACTGGTCTTAGCTTAGCCCAAATGATAGCGGGGGCACCAATTGAAAGTGCTCCACAAATTGATCATCGGCAGAAGGAATATACATATGGCAAGAGTTTATACAACCCTATGGCCCTCAGCAAGCTTGGAACGCAAATGTACATGCTAAACAAATGGTACATGGAAGCGTGTGTCAGAAAAACAGATGACTATCTTTGTGTCCGAATTAGAAACTATCATTACTTCTGTGGTGATGATATTATTTATGTTCAATTTAATGAGCTACACCAACTATGCCACATGGATGCTCTTGACAAATCTCTAATGAGTTGCTTCTGTATGTAAGTGATTCTTCCTTTCAATAATGTCTCTGTAACTTATCATGTATATATATAACTAATTACAGAAACCCGCTATACATATGCAGAAACATGATGAGGGACCTCAGAGGTAGAAATGACAAGGAGATTGGATTTGTGGATCCAAATGTTGTATTCAAAGACCACAAGACCCCGTATGTCTTATGGAGAACTCAAACGGAGAGAAATCTATGGAGGTTCTTGATCAACCAAAAAGATAAAAGATATATACTCTTTCCCTACAACTTTAAGTAAGTGTCGTTATCGTGTATACATTCTATTTAACTAATTAATCAGATCAATATGAAGATATATACTAATTTAGCCTACATATGCACACAAATGCAACTTTCATTGGATACTAATTGTCATTGATCTCTCGCAAAGTCAATTGGTAATCTATGACTCATTGAGAAAACCAAAGGACGATTACCAAGAAATGATAGATATTATCCAAGGGTAACTCCGATCTCTATATATTAAATTCTGCTCTTTTAACTTGGTAATGGATAATTAATAATGATTGTTTTATTGCTAGGGTTTGGGCTAGGTTCGTGCAGAAACACCGTCCAGAGTTGAATGCAGCACTTTCAAAGCCCATCTTACTTCGGTGGGTTCTACGGCAAACACCGGACAACAATTTGTGTGGCTACTATGTTTGCGAGTTTATGACGGTGTATGCCAAAAGAACTAATCTTGACCACCTAAAAGTATGTAACATGTATATATAATAAGTTTATTTCATTTATTTGTTGCTATTTAATAAATCCTATTCATACCTCTAACTTTTTTCTTTAATGTCTATTAAAGGAGATGTGGCTTGAAGGAGCAGGTGTTGGATGCGGTGCGCCTAAAAGGAATTCAGGAGACAATCGCAGGATTTCTTAACGACCAAGTCCTGAATCCCGGCGGCGAGTGCTACTTCAACCATCAGGAGCCAATGAAACCAAATAACGATGATCATTTGTACAATGCTTGAGTGGTGGAGATAAATTGTGTTGTAAATACTTTGTCCATGAAGCATATGTGTAAATATTATATTATGGACCTATAGATACATATTATTTATATATATATATATAGTGTTATATAGTATATTTCTATGTAATGTTTTAAATTATATAAATTATAGGTGCGCGTTCCATAAACTACCAGCAAACAATACGCATTCGAAAATAACAATAACATAATTGTAAACCCTAAATGGAAAACCAAATGAAAATGAAAAGAAAAAAGTCTTTAGTCCCGGTTGGTAGCAACAACCGGGACTAAAAGTGGAGGCCAGGTGGCACACCCTGGCGCGCCTTTTAGTCCTGGTTGCTGTTACCAACCGGGACTAAAGGTGGACCTTTAGTCCCGGTCCTCGGAACCGGGACTAAAGGTGGGACATTTAGTCCCGAAACCTTAGCCCGGTTCCGTAGCCGGGACTAAAGGCTCTTACGGCCCGGGGCTAAAGCCCTTCTCTGTACTAGTGACCTGCTGCAGGCCACGCGACCTTGGTGTCCTTGGGGTAACTGACCTTCGACGGACAGGGCTCGCGTTGAGATTGAGATGGCCATAGCTGCACTGGGTTGATCAGGAACGTTCTTGATCTAGCCTGTGTGACCAGGACCAATGAGACACGGCCGCTTTCTTCACAGCTGCAACGGCCTCTATCCTGGGGAATGGTGAGACAAGGTTCTTCTAGACTGACAGCTGGCTGCAGGGCACCTGCATCCGTTTTATTGCGCCGGCAGTTTTTGAGGCAGTACCAAAGCGGAAGTGGGGGGTCACCGTCTCTGAAGCGCTCAACAACCACTCCTGGGTAAACCTGAGGTTGCTGACATATTTCATTGGCCTGGAACAGGTTCATCTCTCGCCAGGGACGCCTGATACTTTCATCTGGAAGCTTACTGCCTCATAGCAATATTCGGCACCTTCAGCATATGGCGCTATGTTCATCGGCTGCTCTAGACCCTTGGGAGCTACTCAGATTTGGAAAACCTCAGTGCCTCCACGTATTAAGCTATTCTTTTGGCTTGTCTTGCACAAGAAATGCTGGACGACAGATAGAAGATGGCGCCATGGCCTTTAGGAAGATAATTTGTGCATTATGTGTGATCAAATGGCAGAAACGATGGACCATATCATCTTAGGTTGCGTCTTCAGTCATGAGGTTTGGGTTGCCTGCCTTGGTAGACTGCGCCTGCAGCAGGTCATTATCGTCCAAGATCAGGATGTCATGTCATGGTGGATTGATTCAAGAAAGCATCTTCCCAAGCAAATCCGTCGAGGCTTTGACTCCTTGTTCTTCCTTGTTGGCTGGAACCTCTGGAAAGAGAGAAATGCGAGGACCTTCGACAGATCTTCTAGACAGCCTGTGGCTCTTCTTCAGGCCATCCTCGAGGAGGCGTCCCTTTGGGTGGCAGCCGGTTACAGGCAGTTGCGGGATGTCCTCGCCCTGTGACACCGCTGTCTACCCCCTGGTGCAAGCTCGTTGTTTTGTAATATGTAGTATTTGCTTATGCTTTGGTGTGGTCTGTTGGAGCTCGGGGGTAATCCATGGATTACCGGCTCCAAAGGTGTTGTAAGACTCTTACATGCCACGCATGTTCTCAAAATTTTTTTTGAAGGCAATTGAAAGTTTAAAATTACCTCAACTTTGATGTTTCATTGCCGTCTTAGGTCAGGGAATGGCACAGCCATTTCTTCTCATTGTTATGAGCAAATTGATTTTTTCATTGTCATATGAGAAAAAAGTTGTGACATGTGTCGCATATAGTTATTTCTTTAAATGGATACGCACATTAGCTTTGCATGATGGTTTAGCAAAAGAACAAATTTAGTTGAATGGAGTTTTTTTGGTTCAGTGTATTTTTGATGGTGCCAATTGAATATCACCTATACATATTGTTGACACTTCTTAACGCAACCACCGGATATCGGCGACGGCGCCAGAAGTGCCCTGGTAGGGTAACTCTATTTACTATTGGATAATTCCGCAAGCGCACAGAATGTACCGCTGTAGCACTTCACCAAGGAGTATTCCAAGGTATCGTAATTTATATTTTCCCAAGGGAAAGCGGCTAAGTGTGTTTAACAAAAAGGGGAATGAGATTCCTTGAGTTATCTAGTATCAACTAGTGAATAAGGGTGGTAAATAACGAATAGGAAGGGTAGTGGTGAATCCAAGGTCCTATGCTAAAGGTAAATGGTAGAGTTAGCTAGGTGGGAGGACAACGAGTGAGTAAAGGACTCCTATGTATCTAACTTGACTTCTGTGACTTACTTTAATAGATAATTGCCTTAACTACGCTAGAGCCTTACTAACTGTGTGCGAGGGATAGCCGAGCTGGTAAGACGCTTAGAAGGTTTTTCACCTAACCCCTTACCGAAAGCGACTATTGGGCTTATGGACGCCTTACCTTTTAAGAACTAGCCTGTACGTGAGGAGAACCTAATGCCGCCCACGATCTGTCACCTACTAGGGAGTGCGCTCCTACTTTCCGTTCAAGCCAGCGGTAATCAAAGGTAATCTTAAGTATGAGCACCACGCTCACACTTAATCCTACAACTCAAACTAGTTGCAGCTAGCTAGAGCTCCTATACAAGATAGGACGATGATGCACACACAGGAGTGGTTACAGGTCACTAACTTCACTAAGACAACTATATTACTAAAGTAAATGCACAACAAGACTAAAAGACTTGCACTAAGTAAGAACTCAGTAAAGTAAAGTAAGAATAATATATTAATAAAAGGAAAGTCTTACAAAAGTAGAAAGGTACAAGAGCTATACCAGACTCTCCAGAAGACGACTCCGGAGACCCCGAGCTTCGCTCGACTCGACTCTAACTCCCACTCTAGACTAACTACTACTCTACTTGTATGCTTGGAACTTGTAATGCACTTGGCCTTGGAATTTCACACTTGAAATGAAGGGTGGAGGCTGCCTTTTATAGAGGGAGATGGAGTAGGGGTTACTCCATCGCCACGTCATCGATCCGCGTGACATCTTCTCTCCACCCTTGGATCAAACCGACCTCACAACCGCCATTTGATCAACGGCAGGGGCAAATCAACATGTGGGACATGTGGGGAAGGTCGGTGGGAGGCCACCGACCCTGGAACCGCCTTTGATGTGGGGTCGGGCGACCCCACTTCTGGGCCTCTGGGCCCACCAGCAGTGTCCACAGGGGTCCCTTATGTCGGTGGACTAGGTGGCACACCTGGGTCCCACCAAAGAGGGGTCGGGCGACCCCCTCCCTGTGGGCCCAGGGTGTCACCTGTTGTCCCCTCGATCTCCTCTTGATGATTCTGATGTTGGCTTTGTCAAATAATGTCTTGAATTTGTTGTTCCTGCATAAACAAGCTAAGAGTACAAGTGGAACTAGTTATGGATAAAATATGTTCATGTCATGTCATTTCCCCTTGCAACCGAGGCATGTTGACGGTGTTTTGTATGTGGATTTCTATGGTATATCCACCGTCAACACATATGCAAGTATTCTTCCATTGCAACGCACGGGCATTCACCTAGTATATATATATATAACGCTATTCTACACCCTAGATGTAGAATATTATTCTACCACTACTACAGAATGAGGCATTGGTCGATGCCCAAAATCGCCAAAAACCTCAGCCTTTTTGCGGCACGAGGCTGAAGACCCCTTTAGCACCGGTTCGTAACTAGGGCCGGTGCTAAAGGGTCCTGGTGCTGTCCGGGTAGGGACCTTTTAGCACCGGTTCGTGTTACCAACCGGTGCTAAAGGGGCCTTTATATTACGGGCTAGTGCCATGGGCCGAGGCAAACCCTTTAGCACCGGTTGGTAACATGAACAGGTGCTAAAGGGTGACCATTTAGCACCAGTTTGTGCCTTGAACCAGTGCTAAAGGTCCGGTTTATAGGCCGGCTACCTCCTCCCCTCTGCCCATTCGAAACCGAGAGCACCATTGTTGTTCTTAGAGCTTCCATTTTGTTTTTCTTGCTTGTTCTTCCTTTGTTCTTCATCTCCGACGCTGTCATCGTCTCTTCGTGCTTCGAGGTGACTAAATTCATGCTTTCTTGTCTTTTTTCATGTTGTTTTTGGCTTGTGATTTTCCAATCATTTTTAGCTCAAATCCACTTTGTTATTTTGAATCATTCACTTGAATTAGTATCCATATATATATATCATATTTCATGGTTGACCTAGTATTAATGTGGTTTGCAAGAATGAATTATAGTATCTTTTTTATGATCTTAGAAAGTAGGATATTTCAAATTAATTGGTTTGTTAATATTACTTGATAAGTTTTTATTACTACATAATGTCCATTGTATAATTTAGAAGATTTGTTGAAGTAACTAGACAAATAAAGGATATTATTAGGTTCTTCTTTAATCGTACATGTTTACTAGTAAATGTGGAATTTATAATTGTTTAAAAATTGAGTATGAATAGTAGATGGCAATCGTGACCGGGTCTTCAGTCTCTCAACGGGTTTAAAAGCGATACCGGCCGGAACTCCTTCTCATTACTTATGGCAAGTGTGGGCAGAATATTGTGATGGAGTACAGAGTGTCGAAAGAGGGAGTAAACAAGGGTCGTATATTCTACAATTGTCCGGATCGTAATATGAGTTATTTCCAGACATTTGCTTATATATGTGCTTATTTTTTAGTGATATTAATTAAACTTTTGATTCTCTCTTTTAATTTCAGTGGGACGGTACCGGCGGATGTACATGTTGGTACTGGGAGGAAGAATACATTCAACACATCAAGAAATCTTTTGCACAGGTGGTTGAGGTTGAAGGTGATGAGGCAGTGAGCAGACAAAAGGAGTTCAATTATGTTGATCAAGTGAATAATCTATCTATTATAGTTGGGATCGAATGCAAACTAATTATGTTGCTTAAGTGCATTTTAGTTTTGGTTTTTTAGTGCTAGTTGCGATTGTATTTGTTGTAGCCAAGCTTGCTTGAATTAATCAACTATGTGTGTTAGACATGTTGTGCAATAAGATGAGAAACTATATGTGTGCATGGTTTTCATAATATATATGTTATATTTAATGCAGATGGTAACACGTAATTGGATGTATAATGCCGATCGGCGCTCCGAAGAGTTCATTAATGACGTGCACTATTTCTTAAGTGTGGCCGAGACAAACAAGAGGGACGGTTTCGTGTGTTGTCCATGTGCCGTGTGCAAGAATTTGATGGAATATTCTAACTCAACAACTCTTCATTCGCACTTATTAAAGTCTGGATTTGTACCAAACTATATTTGTTGGACCAAGCATGGAGAAAGTGGGATTATAATGGATGAAGGTGAAGAAGAAGAATTGGACCACGCCAACATTATTGCTCAGTACGGTGGCTTCAATGATGTTGCAATGGGGGGAGATAATGAAGAAGAGGTACGGGCAAAAGATGATCGGGGCGATGATGCTATTGGTGATGCCATCCGTGATGCACAGAGAAAATGTGAAAGTGAGAAAAGAGAAAGCCAAGTTCGAGCGCATGCTAGAGGACCACAGGAAATCGCTATATCCCACCGCTAAAGAGGGGCAAAAAAAGCTGGGTACCACGTTGGAATTGCTACAATGGAAGGCAAAGAATGGTACATCTGACAAGACATTTGGGTAGTTATTGAAGGTCATAAAAAAGATGCTTCATAAATGCAACAAATTGCCCACCACTATGTATGAAGCAAAACAGGTTGTTGTTGACGGTCCTTAAGTATCAAATATAATCATCAAATAAATAAAGAAAAGGATCCAAATGCAACCAACACCTAGACTTAGGGTTTTATCTGACAGAATTCCACGAGTTTTGGTGTTTGTCTATTTCTGTAGGGGGTTATCAGGAAATAAGGAAGAAAGGCCCACATGTCGGGATTACATAGAGATATCAACCCACCGTGCAATTTTCTACCATCTAGAAGACTCCAGAAGCCACGGGAAGGAAGCGGAGCCCGAAAGGCGCCAGGCCCAGGGCGCCCGCCCTGAGGACCTGGGCGCCCGCCCCCCTCTGGACTCCGTTCCGGACTCTCTTCGCACACGACGTTGCACCGACCTATTGGATCCAGAATAACATAGTACCACCTCGCCTATCGACCCAAAAACGCATAGAAGGGGAGGACTATATAAGGAGACCCCCCTGGCCCCTGGAGAAGACAAGAAATTATCATAGAGATTGAGGGGTGCCCTCGAAGGAAAACCTCTTCTCTAAATAATATTTCGTTTTAGGCTTAGCAACCAATGTAAGGTAGAAATAGATCTTCTAGTTTCTACTAGATTGGGAGAGATAGAGTGGAGGTGTGGATCGGAGGAAGGCCGGCCTGTCGGTGTCTACTCTGAGTTGTACCTATGGGATCAAGTCTCCTAACCCGAGGCTTGTTCTAATATTCTTCAGTAATTCGACTTCTAATACTAGTAAGTTCTTATTTTATTGTTCTTTGGTTTATGAGTTTACTTTAATCCTCTTTCGGTTGAGTATTAGAGTAATCACTTGTTAGCGTAAACGTGGTGTTTAGGCTAGGGTACTCATAGATATCCCCTGACTAGCTGGACCGTGGTAGTAGCGAGGAACGTGACATTTCCGAGTTACCTTTGTAGATCGCATCTCGTTAGCAGGACGGGTAGGTTTATAGGTGCGGGTCGAACATCCTTTGTGTTGTCTAGATTCCGTGAGCCTCCCCAATAGAACAGTAGATCATCCTTACCAAGGTTAGAACGAGACTACGGTTGCAGTCTTCTCTATACATCACTCACATCGAGAAACATTCTTTGTAGCCTAAAGGGATAGTAGCAATAGATTTGGTTAGTCAGATGCACCCTTTCTCCCAGTGGTAAAAATATAAATACGATAACTCTAGAAAACCTCCCGGGTGAAATGCTCACCGATATCCGTGCGCTTGCGGATCATTTTCTAATTGCGTTACCAAATATCAACAAGCATTTCTGGCGCCGTTGCCGGGGAGGAAGACGGTTTGCTGAGATAACTTTGAGTCTTGCTATTATCTTGTATTATACTTTTATTCTTTTATCTTTTTATTTTATCTTTATGTATAACTCAAATTCCATACCTATTATTGAATTCTTTGCACCTTCGGAGACCAGCCATAGACCATGGGAGTCAAAACGTCCTGCCCCTAATTATGATCTGTGTCCGGAGTTGATTGCAATAGGTCAAAACCAAACCTTTTCTATAGCCGAGGTCCTATCTTTTAATCAAAAAGATAATGCACTTTTAGCTACACCTAGGGAATGTGTTAATCTTTCTATAAATTCTGGTTTAGACCTAGCCCTACAACATGTTTTTCCTAGATATTTTCAAATTGGTCTTAATCATATAACTTTTGGTAGAGTCATTCTTTCTTTATCTTTTAGTAAAGGAAGGTATGTCTTCATTTGTGGACATCCTTCTTGTACTAGCCTTCATAGAATAATCTTAGATATAGAGAAGGAATCATCTCCCAGACAAGGAAAGGAAGTTTCAATAGCCGATTTCCAAACATTTCAATCCCTTGATTCGGCTATCCAACCCATCCTTGAGCTTAATAATTTATATTCTTCTCTTTCTCTTGAACCTCCCGATGATCCTATGAATCTATCTAGACATCCCATTCATAAGAGTTACCAAGACCACAAGGAGGATCGAGAAGAGCAACATCAATGGCTAGAGGGCATTAAAAATCCATGTGCTATCACCATTGAATGGATAGATAAAACAAACTTGAGAGACAATCCTAGAAGAATTTTAAACATTCATGAAGAATCATCCTTGGAGTTTGAGAATGAGAGAAACAACAGTGAGCATGGAAGTTATTTCATAAATACCTCACCCAGTCCTTGCTCATATAAAACATCTCTCCAATCAATTTGTCTCTCCATCCTTACCACATTTGAGATCTCCAACCCCCTCTTCTTTTCTATTTATAAAAACTTTAAAAGGGCGGTTGTCGATGCATATGTCTATAATAAATATTGCAGATCTCGTTCAGTTAATTGATGGTTCCCAAGGACAAGCTTAGTGTCCTAAAACAAATTATTTGCAACATTGCCTTGTGTATTGAGCATATAAAGATAATTGTAGAAATATTCCTTCGGGTATTCTTGCCACTAACCTTTCTAGGATTGGAGCAAGAAGATCGGATGAATGACAAGCGCAAGGTATGCCCAACCAATCATCATGCAACATTAAATTAAATTCATCCAATCTTGAATTTTGCAAAATTCAAGCTTGGGGGAGTACTTTACATAAAACATCCTTTGCCATGTTGCTATGTTGGTTGTCCTTACCTTTGAGACATGCTCAATTTGTTAAATACAAATCACACAACTTCATCTCCACTTGAGTAGATCTCTATAAAAGCCATCATGCTACCTTTGTTTATCCTAGTAAGTATTAGTTTGGAAGTACTGGTCACACTTCCAATGGCATTTAAATTAAGCGTGGTGCTTAGGTTAAATAGCCTTCCTTAATCTGATTAGACATGGAGTATAGTTTGGTTACTGAACTAAAAACTGCTTGAGTAGATATTGGTATATTTTGTTGGACTAACCCCTGTAGGAAAACTTTCAATATCAACCTGGGAAGTCCTGAGATGCAAACTCATTGGAGATGAAGAAAGTGACACATGAAGTTTAACAATTTGCACAAGAAAGACGTAGCTCATAAGAGATGATTCATGGAGGGTGCCACAAACACGATGCACAACCGCTAAGAAAGGAAAGCTTCCACAAGGTGATACTGTACCATCACTCTTCAAGTAAGGTAACATCTTAAGGTACTTGACTAACACTTTTATAAGCTCCTCCTTGGTTCTGGCATTCACATAAATAAAGAGACAAACATGTATGATTTATAACTCCAAATTAACCAACTCAATTAATTCAACATGTTTAGTCCTTTAATCTTTATTCTTAGTACTACCTTTGTGACCCCACACTCCTAATCATATAAGCTAAAGTATTGCACATGCAATCTTTGGAAGATATAAACAAAACATAAATATAGATAGATTATCTTTCTATTAGGTTGAGCCATCTGATCTGACAAATGCTACACTCATGATCCATCAATTTTGTCTTGCTCACTATGCTTAAGGTTAGAGAAGAACAAATACACTTTTGGTTCTGTTGGTGTTTTCCACCAACAGGGCCCATGAACTTGATCTCTACCTTGTCTCTATGAGCAGGAACACTTCGAGCATAATATGAAGGAGTTTTACAACTCCCAGATTCCACCAAGTGAAGAACTAGGATCTACGAGCACAAACACACTGGAGATACTGGACGCTCAGGCAATCACTGCCCTAAGATGCTTGAGGACGTGAACTACATCAACAACAATAACAACTATTACTACAACCGTCCTCAACAACATCAAGGTTGGAATCAACAGAGGCCTAATTACTCAGAGAGGTGATCTAGGACGCCCCGTCATCCCGATCTCCATCGGCATGGTGGACTTCCCAGAAGCACTCTGCGACTTTGGCTCTAGCGTCAACATTATGCCCAGGGTTGCAGATCGGACACTCAGTTTCCCAAAGGAAATATTAAAGAACCTCTGCGTCCGAGTTGGTACCTTATATGCTCTAGCAGACTTCATGGTGATAGAGACTGGTACTGAGGAGAGGGCACCCATCATCTTAGGGAGGCCATTCCTAAACACTAGAGCTGTCATCTACGCTAATGCTGCCAAGATCAGTCTCTACATCAAGGGGAAGAAGGAGACTTTCCTTCAAGAACAAGACTACACAAACTTCAGAGCAACCCCGACATGAGCCAAGGAAGAGGACCAACAGGAGGAACAGGAACAAGCAAATGTGGACCGAGTCAGCTAAGATGGTCACTGCAGTTCAAGGAGGTCAAGATCGTCGACTCAAGTCACCTTTCTTGATCAAGAAGGACGACCCTGGTTTTCTAAGCATTGAAGTGCACAATCAACAGATACTCTTTTCAGAAGACACTCTACGACACCGGATCTGACGTCAACATAATGGCTGTAGTCACTTATCAGCTCCTGCATGAAACCATGCCCCTACAACCAATATACATTCAGCTATAGATGACTTTCAAGTTATTGACATGGGAGAAGATGAATATGATCCACCCACCATCCTTGGAAGACAGTTCCTCAGCACTATCAAAGCCATCATCTATATTGGAACCGGAGAAGTCCACATACACTTCTCCTCTGAGAAGGTATGCCGCTGTTTTACTGACCCTAACTATATAGTTGAAGACTCTAAGCAGGTCAGGACAAGAAGAAGACATCGCAACCGCAACCAGAGGAGGCAAATCATCAAGGACGGATGGGTAGACTACGAAGGAGAAGTGATAAGGACTGAAGACATACCACTTGAACATAACTGTCCTGAGGAGACCATAGCACCGAGTCAGGTGTGGAGAGAGAATATAGTTACACACGAAGAGGAGGCGCCACCGGAATCACCGACTACGTCATCCAGCGAATCCTAGGACGATTAAGAAAATGGAGAGTCCCGCTCGGAGGACTTAAAAACACCGAACGCCTTGCCAAGAGATAAACTTGGTAGTTATCCTTTCCCTTTTAATTATTTCAAATAGTTTACTTAGTTAATCATGTTCGTATTATCCTAGAAAGAAAATAAAAAAAAATGTGAAAAAAAAAACTGTAAGCCCCATGTGAGTAGACGAGTGGCATAAAACCCATAAGTACATTCACTGTGGTGGCATAAAAATAAAATAAATATTTTTCTGCTTTATAAAAACAAAAATATAAAAACAGGGAGTAATATTTATTAAGGAGTCTCAACATGATAAAGGCTAGATGTTTATGCTAACACTTAACCAGTTCCACAAGCTTTGTTGTCTATTTGAGCTCCACAGAATTTAAGAATCAAGAAGACTAGCAGACGGAGGACATTCTAATCGCTGTCAAAATACTGCTGAATTTCAAACACACCTCTGCCACCTGCTAGCTACATCAAGAGAAATTACGTCAAAATTCAGCTTGGGGGAGAGCACCCCCATTTATCTCGATAAGTATTTCTATCTATCTTTATACTTATACTATATTAGAATATAAATAAACATAACTATGAAAAACCAAATAAAGATTTTATGCTTATATATATTTTGCTTAGTGTGTTTAATAAATAAAAAAGTGGCTATGCTAATCGGTATCTAATAAAACTTAAGCTTGGATATGATGAATAGTTGCTCTGCCTAATTTGCAAATTAGAAGTTCTCTCTCAAGTTTAGATATAACTGTTATAATTTAAGGCTTGCTCTAGACCTAAACTTGTGGGATGAAAACTTGATCTGAAGTCTAAGTTGTTAACGGATACGATATGGGAAGGTTGAGCTGCTGTTTATCTGTTCCTAGAGATGCTAGAATTCTGGAGAATTTTATCTTTGAAAAATCTTTAAAATAACACATGATGAGTTCCTGTATGATGAGAGTTTAAATTCCTACCACAGCCATATATACATGCTTGCTAGACCTTGAGCCACACATTTACTATTTACTGCTTATGAGCATTGAGTGTGGTCAAGCTGTGTAGACCCTTAGGAGCTTGTCATGTGGTTAAATCAAGATTCACTTGCACGTTCACTCATACATGCTACTTCTACTCCGGAAGTACCATCCACATATATCCACTCATTTCCATCTCCAAAACCACCCAAAAGTATTCTACTCCAAATCCGGGAGAGAATAACCAAAAATATTTTTGTTTGCCCTTGTGAAATAAATGCTCAAGTTATCTTGTTACTACCACTTGCTATATTATCTCAAGAGATGAATGCTCTAAAAAAAGAGAAAAAGAAAATAAAAGATACGAGGAAATAAAAAGGAGCAAGTGCTCGGAACCTCGAAAGAAAAGAAAAATATAGAGCATCCCATTCTCCTCATAAAGTTTCAAAAGCAAGGAAGGTATGTATCCCCTCAAAGAGCAAAGTAGAATTAGACTTCCACCACCATTATCACCATCATCACCATTGTTGGGTATTTTAAACGCAAACAGAAAAATCCGCAAGCGCACGGATACCGATGTAGCTTTCACCCGGGAGTATTCCAGAGTATCGATTTTCCACAGGGAACGTGAGTGTACTAATTAAGACTCAAGATCATCCAAGGATAACTATATAATTAATTTTGGTGGGAAGAGAGGAAGTTTCCTGAGAGTTCTCTAGTTGATCTAAGAATCAAGAATTACTTCAAGATTATTTATTTTGGGACATCAGAACACTAACCACAGAAAGAGATGAGAAGGGGTCTAGGAAGCTCCGACTACGGTCCTACAAACACCGATCCGAATGTGGTGGAATACGTCGACCGTTAGGGCTGTCACTACCCTAAGGCTACCACAACAATCCGCAGGATTGGGTGCAATTCCAGGTAATTGCAAGACTAAACACCACGTCTAATCTATTAATTACTACTCTAGCGTTATAAAGACTAGAGCACTTGATGCAAGCGGGAATCCAATAAATAACTTGAATGTAAATAAAAGTAATTAGAGAACTCACGAGTTATGAATTGAAGAACCTGGATAACGATGAAGAACGAACCAGATGCTGCAAAAGTATAATGTTGAAGAAGATCCGACAGATCCGGCTCCTCCTCCGCTCTCCTCTTCTCTCTCCCTATTTTCTAGATTACAACTAGAACTAACTAGAACTAGAACTAGAGGAACTAGAACTAGAACTAGAACTAGATGAACTAGAACTAGATCTAGATGAACTAGAGGTAGAACTAGAAGAACTAGAGGGATCCTCTCTACTTGGATGAAGAATTGAAACCCTAGCTTTGATTCTGTAGAAGAGGTATGATCTCCAGGGGCCAGGGGGGTCTGGTTTTATAGTCCCTTCAAGTGAATCTGGGCCGTCGGATCAAACCGACATTGATCGTGTGGTTTTCCTTGAAGTATTAGGTCGGTGGAGCATGATCCCCGAACTTCACCCTGATTGGTCCAGGGGGGAGGGTGGGCGCCCTCAGGACTAGGGCGGGCGCCCTGTCCCTGAGGCCTCTCGGCTTCTGCTTCGGTCCCGTGGCTTCTGAAGTCTTCTAGATGATAGAAAATTGCGCGGCACGTTAATATCTCTATGTAAACCCGACGTGTGGGCCTTTCCTCCATATTTCCTGATAACCCCCTGCAGAAATAGACAAACACCAAAACTCGTGGAATTCTGTCAGATAAAACCCTAAGTCTAGGTGTTGGTTGCATTTGGATCCTTTTCTATGATTAATTGATGGTTAAATATGTGCATTAAGGACCGTCAACAAGCTCCCCCAAGCTTAACCTTTGCTCGTCCCTGAGCAAAGATGAACTCAAGAGTTTCTGCAGTGGTTTCATAACTTAAAGATACACATGCGTTTAAACAAGATCTCATCTCTGGTTAGAGTAAACTGTTAAGACTTAAAACTTACTCATTTACCTTTCACCATGGGACTTGTAACCGTCACTTCTGTCTTGAGTAGTTAAAAGATTGAACAGTCTAGTCAAGCACCATGTCTCTTGTTCTTCGATTAACTATAGCTCTAGAGTTTTTGCAGATTTTCAAATAAAACTCAGAGATTCCTTGTATGACTCTCTCTAGTCTCTCTTTTGTGGTATTTCTGGATCCTTACCAAGGCAGTAAAGGTGTATGCCTTCTCTCAAAGTATGTGGTATTTTTGGTATGAGGAATAGTGACATTGCCTTCTCTCTCACCCTACTCTAATAAGGTTTTGATATCTGGAGCTCATAGGTGGGAGACAGCTAATACATACTTACAAGACATTTATTGCATAGTCAAACCATGGATCCAGAAGAACATGTCAATAAGTCAAATCAAGATGTGCATGTGTGGCGAATGGTGATAATGGTGAAAGTAATGGTGAAAGTCTAATTCTACTTTTGCTCTTTTGAGGGGATACATACCTTTCTTGCTCTTTGAAACTTTTTGAGGAGAATGAGATGCTCTATGTTTTCTTTTTCTTTTCTCTCAGGTGGGTATCTTGTACCCCTAATTCTACTATCGGACACTTGTCCATTTTTATCTCTCGTCTCACTTTTTTCTTTTCTTTCGAGGTTCCGGGCACTTGCCCCTTTTTATTTCCTCGTATCTCATTTTTTTTCTTTTTCTTCTCTTTTTTTTAGAGCACTCATCTCATGAGATAATATAGCAAGTGGTAGTAACAAGATAACTTGAGCATTTATTTCACAGGGGAAAAACAGAAATATTTTTGGCTATTCTCTCCCGGATTAGGAGTACAATATTTTTGGGTGGTTCTGGAGATGGAAATGGATATATGTGGATGCGTACTTCCGGAGTAGAAGCAGCATGTATGAGTGAACGTGCAAGTGAATCTTGATTTAACCACATGACAAGCTCCTAAGGGTCTACAAAGCTTGACCACACTCAATGCTCATAAGCAGTAAAAAGTAAATGTGTGGCTCAAAGTCTAGCAAGCATGTATATATGGCTGTGGTAGGAATTTAAACTCTCATCATACAGGAACTCATCATGTGATATTTTAAAGATTTTCAAAGATAAAATTCTCCAGAATTCTAGCATCTCTAGGAACAGATAAACAGCAGCTCAACCTTCCCATATCGTATCCGTTAACGACTTAGACTTTAGATCAAGTACTCTCCCCACAAGTTCAGGTTTAGAGCAAATGTTAATTAATAACAGTCATGCCTAAACTTAAGAGAGATTTCAATTTTGAGAATTTAGTCATGGCAGAGCAACTATTCATCATTTCCATGTGAGAGCTTATCATGAGGGTTCATAGCAAACTTTATTTATTTATTTATTTAGCAAACTAAGCAAAGATATAAGCACAAAATCTTTGTTTTATGATTATGCGTATTTTTATTATTTGAGTAAAGTATAACCATGAGTAGAACACTTAGCTGGATAAATGGGGGTTGCTCTCCCCCAAGCTGGGTTTTGACGTAATTCCTTCTGATGTAGCTAGCAGCTGGCGGAGGTGTATTTCAATGTCGGCAGCACTCTGTCAGCGATTAGGATGTCCTCCGTCTGCTAGTCTTCTTTGATCCTTGAATTCTGTGGAGCTCAAATAGACAACAAAGCTTTGTGGAACTGGTTAAGTGTTAGCATAAATATCTAGCCTTTATCATATTGAGCCTCCTCGATAAATATTACTCTCTTTAGTAGGATCATAAATTTATTTTTATAATTTTATTTTTATAGGACAGGAATATATTTATTTTATTTTTATGCCACCACAGTGAATGTACTTATGGGTTTTATGCCATTAGCATACTCACATGGGGCTTACTATTTTTAACATTTTTATTTTCTTTTTAAGATGATATGAACCTGATTAACTAAGCAAAATGTTTTAAATAATTGAAAGGAAAAAGATAACTACCAAGTTTACCTCATGGCAAGGCGTTCGGTGTTTTTAAGTCCTCCGAACGGGACTCTCTATTTTCTCATTCGTCCAGGGATTCGCTGGATGGCGTAGTCGGTGGTTCCGGCGGTGCCTTCTCTTCGTGTATAACTATCTTCTCTCTCCACACCTGACTCGGTGCTACGGTCTCCTCAGGACAGTTCTGTTCAAGCTGTATGTCTTCAGATCTTACTACTTCTCCTTCGTAGTCTACCCATCCGTCCTTGATGATTTGTCTTCTCTGGTTGCAGTTGCGTCGTCTTCTTCTTGTCCTGACCTGCTTAGAGTCAACTATATAGTTAGGGTCAGTAAAATAGCAGCGTACCTTCTCAGAGGGGAAGTGCATGTGGACTTCTCCGGTTCCAATGTAGATGATTGCTTTAACAGTGCTGAGGAACGGTCTTCCAAGGATGATGGGTGGATCGTACTTGTCTTCTCCCATGTCAATAACCTTCAAATCATCTGGAGCTGAATGTATGTCGGTTTTAGGGGCATGGTTCCGAATAGGAGCTGATAGGTGACTGGCAGCCATTATGTTGACACCTAACCCGGTGTCGCAAAGCATCTTCTGGAAGTTGTATCCATCAATGGAGCACTGGAAGCTTGGCATATTTGGGTCATCCTTTTTGGTTAGGAATGATGACTTAAGTCGACGATCTTGACCTCCTTGAACTGCAGTGACCATCTTTGCTGACTTGGTCCACATTTGCTTGTTCCTGTTCCTCCTGTTGGTCCTCTTCCTTGTTTCATGTCAGGATTGCTCTGAGATTTGTGTAGTCTTGTTCTTGAAGGAAAACGTCTCCGTCCTTCCCTTGATGTAGAAACTGATCTTGGCAGCACTAGCGTAGATGACGGCTCCCGAGGTGTTCAGGAATGGCCTCCCTAAGATGGGTGCCCTCTCATCAGTACCAGTCTCTATCACCACGAAGTTTGCTGGGGCGTACAAGGTACCAACTCGAACGCAGAGGTTCTTCAATATTCCCTTTGGGAAACTTAGTGTCTGATCTACAGGCTTGGGCATAATGTTGACGCTGGAGCCAAAGTCGCAGTGTGCTTCTAGGAAGTCCACCATGCCGATGGAGATCGGGATGACGGGGTGTCCTGGATTGTCTCTCTTGACCGGCAGAAGGTCAGTAATTACTTCCACTACGGGGTTACTCCAGTAGTTACGTCCTCAAGCATCTCAGGGCAGTGATTGCCTGAGTGTCCAGTATCTCCAGTGTGTTTGTGCTCGTAGATCTAGGTTTTTCACTTGGTGGAGTCTGAGAGTTGTAAAACTCCTTCATATGCTGCTCGAAGTGTACCTGCTCATAGAGACAAGGCATAGATCAAGTGCATGGGATCTGTTGGTGGAAAACACTAACAGAACCAAAAGTGTATTTATTCTTCTCTATCCTTAAGCATAGTGAGCAAGGCAAAGTTGATGGATAATAAGATCATGAGTGTAGCATTTAGAACATTTGTCAGATCAGATTGCTCAATCTAATGGAAAGATAATCTATCTATACTTATATATATTTTTTTATATATATCTTCCAAAGATTGAGTGTGCAACATTTTAGCTTATATGATTAGGAGTATGAGATCACAAAGGTGGAAGGACTAAACATGTTGAATCGATTAGGTTGGTTAATATAGAGTTGTAAATCATACATGTTTGTCTCTTTTATTCATGTGAACGCCAGAACCAAGGAGAACCTTATAAAAGTGATAGTCAAGTACCTTAAGATGATACCTTACTTGAAGAATGATGGTATAGTATCACCTTGTGGAAGCTTTCCTTTCTTAGTGGTTGTGCATCGTGTTTGTAGCACCCTCCATGGATCATCTCTTGTGAGCTATGCCTTCCTTGTGTAAATTGTTAAACTTCATGTGTGTCTCTCTTTGTCTCCAATGTGAGTTTATCTCAGGACTTCCCAGGTCGATATTGAAAGTTTTCCTGCAGGGGTTATTCCAACAAAATATCCAATATCTACTATAGCATACTATCGGCTCAAAAATCAACCTAGACACCATGTCTAATTTGATTCAGGAGGGCATTTTAACCTAAGCATCTAGCTTGATTTAAAAACCCTTGGAAGTACGATCATCAGCCCTAAACTAAGCACCATGCTTAATTAAGAGATAAATGAAACTACTCCAAACCTGGACATATACTAAAGCAAATAAAGGTAGCATGAGAGCATTTATAGAGATCTACTCAAGTGGAGATGAAGTAGATTAGTATTTAACAAATTGAGCATGTCTCAAAGGTAGGGACAACCAACATAGCAACATGGCAAATGATGTTTTTATATAAAGTACTCCCCCAAGCTTGAATTTTGCAAAATTCAAGTTTGGATGAATTTAATTCAATGTTGTATCATGATTGGTTGGACATACCTTGTGCTTGTCATTCATCCGATCTTCTTGCTCCAATCCTGGAAAGGTTAGTGACAATAATACCCGAAGGAATATTTTTACAATTATCCTGATATGCTCAACACACAAGGTAATGTTGTAAATAATTAAGAGCTCATGTTACAATCTGATCAGTGCTTGTTTTAGGACACTAAGCTTGTCCTTGGGAAACCATCAATTTATGTCAGTGAAGTGGTTTCCCCTCCAACGCTGACCTATATCAAGATCAACTCAACGAGATCTGCAAAATTTATTATAAACATATGCATCGACAACCGCCCTTTTAAAGTTTTTATAAATAGAAAGGAAGAGGGGGTTGGAGATCTCGAATGTGGTGATGTTGGAGAGACCAATGGATTGTGAAGATGTTGCATATGAGCATGGAGTAAATGAAGTGGCTATGAAATAAATTCCATGCTCATTAATGCTTAGAGTAAAATCCATGTGGTATGGTGAAAATGGTAAGGTGAGTGTGGTAAAAAAGGAAAAGAAAAAGGATACATGGACGACTTGGTTCGAAACTAGCACAGCTACCGTTCCCCGGCAACGGCGCCAGAAAGCTTGTTGGGTATTTTAAACGCAAACAGAAAAATCCGCAAGCGCACGGATACCGATGTAGCTTTCACCCAGGAGTATTCCAGAGTATCGATTTTCCACAGGGAACGTGAGTGTACTAATTAAGACTCAAGATCGTCCAAGGATAACTATATAATTAATTTTGGTGGGAAGAGAGGAAGTTTCCTGAGAGTTCTCTAGTTGATCTAAGAATCAAGAATTACTTCAAGATTATCTATTTCGGGACATCAGAACACTAACCACAGAAAGAGATGAGAAGGGGGCTAGGAAGCTCCGACTACGGTCCTACAAACACCGATCCGAACGTGGTGGAATACGTCGACCGTTAGGGCTGTCACTACCCTAAGGCTACCACAACAATCCGCAGGATTGGGTGCAATTCCAGGTAATTGCAAGACTAAACACCACGTCTAATCTATTAATTACTACTCTAGCGTTATAAAGACTAGAGCACTTGATGCAAGCGGGAATCCAATAAATAACTTGAATGTAAATAAAAGTAATTAGAGAACTCAGGAGTTATGAATTGAAGAACCTGGAGAACGATGAAGAACGAACCAGATGCTGCAAAAGTATAATGTTGAAGAAGATCCGACAGATCCGGCTCCTCCTCCGCTCTCCTCTTCTCTCTCCCTATTTTCTAGATTACAACTAGAACTAACTAGAACTAGAACTAGAGGAACTAGAACTAGAACTAGATGAACTAGAACTAGATCTAGATGAACTAGAGGTAGAACTAGAAGAACTAGAGGGATCCTCTCTACTTGGATGAAGAATTGAAACCCTAGCTTTGATTCTGTAGAAGAGGTATGATCTCCAGGGGCCAGGGGGGTCTGGTTTTATAGTCCCTTCAAGTGAATCTGGGCCGTCGGATCAAACCGACATTGATCGTGTGGTTTTCCTTGAAGTATTAGGTCGGTGGAGCATGATCCCCGAACTTCACCCTGATTGGTCCAGGGGGGAGGGCGGACACCCTCAGGACTAGGGCGGGCGCCCTGTCCCTGAGGCCTCTCGGCTTCCGCTTCGATCCCGTGGCTTCTGGAGTCTTCTAGATGATAGAAAATTGCGCGGCACGTTAATATCTCTATGTAAACCCGATGTGTGGGCCTTTCCTCCATATTTCCTGATAACCCCCTGCAGAAATAGACAAACACCAAAACTTGTGGAATTCTGTCAGATAAAACCCTAAGTCTAGGTGTTGGTTGCATTTGGATCCTTTTCTATGATTAATTGATGGTTAAATATGTGCATTAAGGACCGTCAACAACCATACACCATTCACATGCACATCTTGATTTGGCTTATTGATTTGTTTCTTTGGATCCATGGTTTGACTATACAATAAATGTCTTGTAAGTATGTATACTTTATCTCCGACCTATGAGCTCCAGATATTAAAGCCTTATTAGAGTAGGGTGAGAGAGAAGGCAATGTCACTATGCCTCATTCCACAAATACCACATATTTTGAGAGAAGGCATATACCATCACTGCCTTGGTAAGGACCCAGAAATACCACGAAAGAGAGACCTGAGAGAGTCATATAAGGAATCTCTGAGTTTTATTTGAAAATCTGCAAAAACCCCAGAGCTATAGCTGATCAAGAATAAGAGACATGGCACTTGGCTAGACTGTTCTATCTTTTAACCACTCAAGACAGAAGTGACGGTTACAAGTCCTATGGTGTAGGTAAAGTAAGTAAGTTTTAAGTCTTAATAGTTTATTCTAACTCAGAGATGAGATCTTGTTTAAATGCGTGTGTACTTCTAAGAAATGAAACCACTGCAGAAACTCTTGAGTTCATCCTTGCTTAGGGACGAGCAAGAGGTAAGCTTGGGGGAGTTTGTTGACGGTCCTTAAGTATCAAATATAATCATCAAATAAATAAAGAAAAGGATCCAAATGCAACCAACACCTAGACTTAGGGTTTTATCTGACAGAATTCCACGAGTTTTGGTGTTTGTCTATTTCTGCAGGGGGTTATCAGGAAATAAGGAATAAAGGCCAACATGTCGGGATTACATAGAGATATCAACCCACCGCGCAATTTTCTACCATCTAGAAGACTCCAGAAGCCACGGGAAGGAAGCGGAGCCCGAAAGGGGCCAGGCCCAGGGCGCCCGCCCTGAGGACCTGGGCGCCCGCCCCCCTCTGGACTCCGTTCCGGACTCTCTTCGCACACGACGTTCCACCGACCTATTGGATCCAGAATAACATAGTACCACCTCGCCTATCGACCCAAAAACGCATAGAAGGGGAGGACTATATAAGGAGACCCCCCTGGCCCCTGGAGAATATAAGAAATTATCATAGAGATTGAGGGGTGCCCTCGAAGGAAAACCTCTTCTCTAAATAATATTTCGTTTTAGGCTTAGCAACCAATGTAAGGTAGAAATAGATCTTCTAGTTTCTACTAGATTGGGAGAGATAGAGTGGAGGTGTGGATCGGAGGAAGGCCGGCCTGTCGGTGTCTACTCCGAGTTGTACCTACGGGATCAAGTCTCCTAACTCGAGGCTTGCTTCTAAGATTCTTCAGTAATTCGACTTCTAATACTAGTAAGTTCATGTTTTATTGTTCTTTGGTTTATGAGTTTACTTTAATCCTCTTCCGGTTGAGTATTAGAGTAATCACTTGTTAGCGTAAACGTGGTGTTTAGGCTAGGGTACTCATAGATATCCCCTTGTTGACACCAGAAGTGGCAAACGGTTATACCGCAAGCGTACGGTAGTCAATGTAGCCTTCATCGGGAGTATTCCAGGTATCGTGATTTCCACGGGGAACGCGAAGTGAATTAACTAGGCTTTAGATCGTTAGGTGATGATCAAAGGGTCTAGGATAATGGGGTAGAGAGGTCTAACTAGTATTAATGCCTGGTCTTGGTAATTAAGTATAGTCAAGGTTTTTCACCTAACTCTTTACTGAGGGCGATACCCGAAAAGGAGGATTGAGTTAACGAAGTTTTTCACCTCCTCGTCTCCTAAGCGACTACCCTGCTCAGCCCAACTATTATTTGCAACTTGCCTACAACAGATGCGAGGAACTTTCCGCCTAGCGAGGACTGTCACTCTCACACTAGGTGTCTACACAACTGCGACAAGGAGTCCACACTGGCAAGAAGTAGTCTAGACACCACGTCTAAACAAGCTCTTGCTACCCTAAGCTTAGCTAAAGCTAAGAGCACTCAAGATCAAGCAATGTGCCAGTAAAGGATTCTTATACTTAAAGTACCAGACCAAATATTAAATACTAAAAAAGACTCAGAAGTAAGACTTACAAGAAGACCTGCTTCCGCTGAGGTGCTCCGCGAAGAAGACTCCCGACAGGCCGGGACTCCTCCTTGGAACTCCTCACTCTCTACTCACTATGATAGCACTAAGCTACTAAAGTAGTTTACTCCTAAGATACATGACTCTTAAGTGAAGGAATAGGGGGGTATTTATAGTGGGAGATGGAGTAGGGGCTACTCCGGTGCCACGTCAGCGATCCGCGTCATCTTCATCATGCACCATTGGATCAAACCGACTTCACAACCGCCATCTGATCAACGGTAGAGGCAAACTAACATGTGCAACATGTGGGCAAGGCCGGTGGGAGGCCAACCGACCCTGGAACCGCCATGAAGTGGGGTCGGCCGACCCCCTATCTGGCTGGTTGGGCCCACCTGCAGTGTCCTGGAGGCTCTCTGATGTCGGTGGAGTTGAGCTGACCTGTGGGACCCACCAAAGTGGGGTCGCCCGACCCCAATTCTATGGGGTTAGGGTGTCAGCCCTGTCCTACATGTCTTCCTCTTCATGACTATAATGTTGTCTTGGTTACTGGTGTCACTGATCTTTAGTTATTCACCCCTTCTTAGTGTTTGGACCCTTGAAAAGTACCTGTTCTTACTCCTGCAACCAAATAGTAGCATGTACATGTGGAACTAGGTTATATGTACCTATATTACTACTTTGTTTGGTTGTTTTCTCCCAAAATGAGTCTTATGTTGACGGTTATGATAGTAGAAAACATGGTATAAATACCGTCAACAAGACCCCCCACACTTGAGTCTTTGCTCGTCCTCGAGTAAAGGTTAAAAATGAGTGATCAATGGTTTCTAACTTAAGATAGTAGTGAGCATAAAATGCTAGTTCGAACATAGTTCATCCAAATGGGTTTTTGTGTAAGTGTCTAGCATATATCCTTCAGAGGTTGAGAAAAGGAACAACTCTCAGAACAAGATCAAATTCCAATTTCATATTCTTGGTACTTAGAGTTTTTATGACACTTTTTAAAATAAGTCACATAGTTCAATCCTACTCCTCATTTAGCGCTCTAGATCACTCAAAGTTTTTTTTTAGTAGTCCTCACCAAGGCATGAATGCCAACTTGTTTCATCCTATAACTATAGGCTTATATGGGGCTTGGTAGGGATAAACAAGGTAGCATACTCTACTTTGCAAATATTGTTAAGTCAAAAACAAGGATCCAAAGAGAGGAGTGTCATAGTCATAGATCAAGATGTGCAAGTGTGTTATATGGTGGACTAGGTTGCTCCTTTATTTGCTACACTCTCTCTACTTGTATATTGAGACATGGCTAGATTTTCTTTTTCTTCGAGCTTTATGTGCTCAATTTTTTATTATTATTATTATTTTGCCAAGCCTTTTATGTCTCATTTTCTAAACAATATTTAGAGAGGTGTTCTAACACTTAGAGTATGGAGCAACCTATTTAGTGGATGCACAATACATGTGGTTGCGTACTTCCAGTGTAGAAGCAGCATATATATATGTGGTGTGTACGTGATCTTGATCTTGTGACTATGATACAACTCTCACTAGGGTCAACAAGGTTTTGACAAAACTCATTACAAAAGCAGGTTGCATTTCATAAAATGGTTACTTGAATATCTAAGTGTATGGCTTTTGGTGGGAATTTCTTGCTAATGAGGAGTAAATGATACTATGGTTTTGTGATATTTTTGAAACAAATCTCTAAGTACCTTGAATAGAAATGTTATGAATTCTTAGCCAAGAGTTATATCACTTTCATCAACAACTTAGTCAATATGGTTCCTATAGATTTTTACCCATGAGGATGAACAATTGTAAGAACTATACTTTATGTCACAATTTCTCTTAAATCATGAACCAGTTCACTTTTTATTTTGCAAACAAGTTTAAACTATCAAATTTTATTTTAATTGTGACACAAAGGTAAAGAATTGGACAGACTGAGAGGGGGAAGAGTTAGCAAACCGGGCAGGAAAGATGTGTTTCGTCGTATAGAAGCTTCCTGGTGGGCCCAGGGCTCTATGGAGGGGTCGGCCGACCCCACCTGGAGGTTCCTGGCCCTGCCACTCGATTCTACGTCCCTCGGGAAGTCTTTCTGCACTTGTGTCGTTTCCTTTTGCCATAGAAAGGGGGTCGGGCGACCCCCTCATCGTGCCTGTTTTTGGTGCCATGACGTGCCAAGGTGTATGCAGTGTTGTTCCATGCTCACGGCAGTTCAGAGATGAAGTTGGGGGGTCGGGCGACCCCCCCACACTTGCAGTTTTCGTGCAGCTGAACTTAAAACAGAGAGACGATCAAATGCAGATGTCCTGCTGGTGGCAACACACCAGCAGGACCAAAAACGACTCCATTAAATCAAATTTCAATTGTATAGGCACTTTTACATTGCGAAATTCAAAGTGACAAATTGAAAAATAAAATGAGTAATCAAA
>NC_012871.2:41512250-41516725 GCF_000003195.3 Sorghum bicolor
GAGGAGCCATGGAGATGAATCTCTTGCAAAGGAATGGAGTCTAGGAGAGTCTGGTTCGAGGTGAAGATGAGAAGGAATGAATTGAGAGGAGGAAGAAGAAGAAGAGGGGGGATAAATAGATGTGTTTGGAGCCTGAGAGTTTGAATTTTGAAAAGGAGCGTCGTGGAACGTTTGGGGGACGATCCGAGACTCCAGGGGATTTCAAAACTCAAAATATTGGGGTCGGGCGACCCCTATATTTCAGGATTTTGAATTTTGAATTTCAGCACCGAACTCTATTCATTCCCCTCTTTCTAAACCTATCCCCCCTTGGGCCAAAACCCCTAGAAGAGGGGTCGGCCGACCCCCATTTGGGGTGTTCGGCGGCCCAACTTTGATCCTACGTCATCTAAAACCCTTTACAAACCTATTTCAAAACAAAAAGGAACTAAATATATTGATTTAGCAATTATTTAAACAAAAAGGGGGTAAAAAGAAGGACATGTGGATTTTAAGACTTTGTGTCAGATTCAAATTCTATCATATCAACTTCTTCTAAAGGTTCATGTTCATGGAAAACTTTGAGACGATGACCATTTACCTTAAAGGTGTTGCCGTCGTCGTCCCGCAGCGTTACCGCTCCATGAGTCGCGGCGTCAACAACTGGTCCTTCCCATTTGCTCCTTAGCTTTCCATGGCCAAATAACTTGACCCTTGAGTTGAACATGAGAACCTTATCCCCAGGATGAAATTCCTTTTGCTTGATCCTTTTATCATGCCATCTTTTTGTTCTCTCTTTGTAGATCCTGGCATTGTGATAGGCTTTATCTCTCCATTCTTCTAGTTCGGAGATTTGGAGCTTTCTATTTCTTCCGGCCGAGGGCAAATCCATGTTCCATTTCTTGATTGCCCAGTGAGCTCTATGCTCTAGCTCTACCGGTAGATGGCATGTCTTACCGTATACAAGTTGGTATGGTGTCATACCAATTGGGGTCTTGTATGCGGTCCTGTATGCCCAAAGTGCATCTGGTAGATGGCTTTTCCAGCCGGTTCCCATCTTAGTGACAGTCTTCTGCAGAATGTTCTTGATTTGTTTGTTAGATGTTTCTGCTTGTCCGCTCGTTTGAGGGTGATAGGGTGTTCCAATGTTGTGCCTTATCCCCACTTCAGCTAAGAACCGTCGGAATCTTCTGTCAATGAAGTGGCCCCCTCCATCACTGATAACTAGTCTGGGGGTGCCGAAGCGTGGAAATATGACTTCCTTGAACATCTTTATCGAATGTGTAGAGTCGGCTGCTCTGCAGGGCATTGCTTCGACCCACTTGGACACATAGTCTACTGCCACTAGGATGTACTCACACCCTTGTGACAAAGGGAATGGCCCCATGTAGTCTATGCCCCAAGCATCGAATATCTCGACTTGTAAGTTGTTTGTGAGTGGCATTGCATCACGAGTATTGATGTTCCCATGCTTCTGACACCTTGCACATCTCCTCACGAAGTTCTTTGTATCTTCGTACATGGTAGGCCAGTAGAATCCACTCTGCCATATCTTGGCATGGGTCCTGAATGCTCCATAGTGGCCTCCGTACTCTGCCCCATGGCATTTTTCCATTATTTTTACTGCTTCGTCCATGGGAACACATCTCCTGAGTATGCCATCTTGACAGACTCTGTAGAGGTAAGGATCGTCCCATAGGTGCACCCTACTCTCTTTAACAAGCTTCTTCTTGTCTACCCCAGATGGTATGTATCCGGACGCCAGGTAGTTGACTATGTTTGCATACCATGGGTAGGCTTCTGAAACTCGGAGGAGTGTGTCGTCTCGAAGGTAGTCGGTGATAGGTGGATCCTGTTTATCCTCGATTTGCATCCCAGACAAGTGATCGGCTACCGAGTTTTCTACTCCCTTTTTATCTCTAATTTCTAAGTCAAATTCTTGGAGTAGTAGGATCCATCTTATTAATCTTGGTTTAGCATCTTTTTTAGTGAGCAAGTATTTTAGAGCTGCGTGATCGGAGTAAACAATCACCTTTGCTCCAACTAAATAAGATCTAAACTTGTCTATAGCAAACACTACAGCCAACAGTTCTTTTTCAGTTGTTGCATAATTCAGCTGTGGTCCTGTTAGTGTTTTGCTAGCATAAGATATTGCGTGATGCTTCTTATCTTTAGTCTGTCCTAAGACAGCACCTACAGCGTAATCACTAGCATCACACATTATCTCAAAAGGTAGCGACCAATCAGGGGGTTGAATGATTGGTGCAGAGATAAGTGCTTTCTTAAGATAGTAAAAGGAATCCAAGCACTCATCATTAAAATCAAAGGGTGCATCCTTAGCTAACAGGTTTGTTAAAGGTCTAGCAATTTGAGAGAAATCTTGTATGAACCTTCTATAAAAGCCTGCATGGCCAAGAAAGCTACGGACGCCCCTAACATTTGTGGGAGGAGGGAGCTGTTCTATAACTTCAATTTTAGCTCTATCTACCTCTATCCCACGTTCGGACACTCTATGTCCTAACACTATCCCTTCTCGAACCATAAAATGGCACTTTTCCCAGTTCAAGATCAAGTGCTTCTCTTGGCACCTTTGTAAGACTCGGTCCAGGTTCTTTAGGCAATCATCAAAAGTTTTCCCATAGACGGAGAAGTCGTCCATGAAAACTTCCATGATTTCCTCGATCATATCGGAGAAGATGGACATCATGCACCTTTGAAAAGAGGCAGGAGCATTGCATAGGCCAAAAGACATGCGCCTATATGCATATGTTCCGTAGGGGCATGTGAATGTAGTCTTACTTTGGTCGTCGGGATGGATTGGGATTTGATGGTAACCCGAATACCCATCAAGGAAGCAGAAGAAAGAGTGTTTGGCTAACCGTTCCAGCATCTCATCGATGAATGGCAACGGAAAGTGGTCTTTCTTAGTGGCCTTGTTAAGTTTTCGGTAGTCTATGCACATTCTCCATCCCGTGACAGTCCGTTGAGGAATGAGTTCATTGTTGTCATTTTTAACGACCGTCATTCCTCCTTTCTTAGGAACTACTTGAACGGGGCTGACCCATTCACTGTTCGGAACAGGGTAGATTATGCCCGCATGCAATAGTTTTAAGACCTCTTTCTTCACAACTTCTCTCATCGCATTATTTAGCCTTCTCTGAGGCTCCCTGGAAGGTATAGCATCGGGTTCGATAGGGATGCGATGAGTGCAGAGTGCAGGACTAATTCCCTTAAGGTCTTCTAACGAGTATCCTAAGACAGAGCGGCGTTCTTCTAAGACGATGATGAGTTTGGTGACTTCTTCTTCTGTCAGTTGATCACTAATGACTACCGGAGTCTCTCTATCACCATTAAGGAAGGCGTACTTAAGTCCAGAGGGAAGTGGCTTAAGTTCTATAGAGGGTTTTGGTGGTGGTTTAGATTCATCCAAGTCTAATGGTTCTTCTAATCTGTTCTCTTCTTCTTGGATGAAGTTTTCGGCGTCTTCTTCTAAGTCAGGCTGAGAAGCGTCCAGAAGAGATGCCGACATCACCTCCTTTATTGGGTCAGGCTCGGGCGAGGTCTCGGCTTTAGAATTAATAGAGCCGGCAAAAGGCATAGAAAGGTCTAAGCCCTTCCCGAGGTTACCCTTGAGACGCCCTTCATGAAATCCATTTAGGAACCTCATGATGGGGTGCCCGATTAACAAGTCAACTTCTTTCATATCAAAGATAAAGAAGTTTAGCAGAATGTTGACTTTGTTAATGGAGACAGGAATATTCTGTGCAATCCCACAACTCTCGACCATTTCCCCAGAGGGTAATTTAAGAAATTTGCTGGTCGGGGTTAATGGTTCCTCGCCTAGGAGTGTCAGTACTAATGATTTGGACATTAGGCTTACTCCTACAGCAGGGTCATAAAGGGATTCTATAGGAGTGGAGTTTATGACACAGGGAATGGGTGTAAAACTCGAGAGAAGTTTGATGACATCAGATGATGTCTCAGCTTCTCTAACCCATTCATTACTCATAATAGCCGTGAGTTCTTGGGCAGTTGCCCTGAGGTAACCAGCCTCAAGATGAGCTGGGATATGGCTATTCGGAGCTCTACGTGCTGTAGATCTCCTTTGCACAGGTTGATTCGAGACATTGCCAAAATCGGCAAATAGATCAGTCTCGATGTTAAGTGGGTAATCCAAGGGATGAATTACTTCTTCCCTTGGAGGTGCTTGTGGTATTGGTTCAGGTTCGACGGCTTGGGTTGCGGCTAAAGGAGTTTTGGCTGTCGAAGGTTCATCCCTAGGAGTTCGATCTTCCTCAGGAGCTTCAATATGATCATCAGTGTAAGGGGTATTCTCGAGAATAGTCCCAAGAATGGCCTTACCTTCACTGATAGGTAAATGAAGGAATGCTCCCTTGGAGGCTAAATCAAGGAATTGTGCAGATTGTTGGCTAAGTCCGAGGTAAAAATGTTGCATAAGAATTGGCTCGGTTATACCTAAGTCTGGGCCAGATGAT